>NC_073691.1:202208006-202223432 GCF_029784155.1 Uranotaenia lowii | reverse complement strand
TAATGAATGAAAACCATGAGGATGATTTCTAATTATTAGTATTTTTTTATTTATTTACTTACTTGGAAAAAGCATCTCGAGCCATTTAAAATGGAAAACACTGGGGATCAACTGAAGCCGTGGATAGATTTTGTTCAACCAAAGTTAATAAAAAAAACTCAAAAACTAAATTGATTCAATATTTTCCTAAACTTCAACGTAGCATTTTTCCTGTATTCGAATATATAAATAAAAAATTGGAAACCCCTTTTTTTGTTGTCACAGGCGTGTAGTAAAATGTGCCTGCTTTGTTTTTGCCATAAGCCCTTCAGTTGTCAAAATGGCCTTCAAGCAAGAGGGAGTTATCAAAAAAGCTCTATTTGCCTCAAAAACCAATTTTTAAATTTAAGAATCCTACATTGCGACGAGATTATCTGGCAAAGGAATGTCTGGCTCGGCGGGCGAGATGCTCAGGTGCAGAAAAAGGTAGCGTTTTTTTTTTCTAACAATCGACACCATCGAATAGGAAGTTTACGTCAACGAGTGGCTCCAAAAACGACTCCCACCGTTGCTGTAAGGCTCTGTGTAAAGTTCAATTCACCCGACCCGAAACCCGACCAACATCCCAGAGCTTCTCCCAATCAAACTGTACTAGGAAAATTCAAGACTGTAGCAGATGAGAAGCTCGACAATCAACCTCTAAAAACTCTCGGTAGGTACAAAAAAAAGGCAGCCGGTCGAAAAACATGGACGTTTTAGAGGTTGATTTTCCCAAAGCTGATAAGTATTGGTGGCAAATAGGACCATTGAGAGTAGGATTGGTCGATCTTAGATCGATCTTTTCAACTCAGATTTTCGATTTTTTGAACCGATTATTTAGCATGGAGCAAAGCGATTAGATCGGATTATTTTCGATTCGATCTTTCAATCTTTTTGATTCTTTTTCTCGCTGAACCGTTGAGCTTGAAGCTGTTGAGCATCTAGTCTAAGCTTGGCAAAAGCCCGGTTTTGCCCGGATTTATTCACCTTATTTGCAAAACCAAACCAAACTTGAACTTTCCTAATGTTTCTTTTTTGCGCCCAAGAAACGAAATTTTAAGCCTAAAGTACGATTCAAATATCTGCAGATGGGTTTCGATAAAAACATGTGTCATTTATTTTTTAATTTTAATTGAATAATATTTGGGATTTACACAAATTTGATTGGATGTATCCCCGGATTTAGGGTTAATAATTTTGAATTTACATGTGGATTTCGACAGATTTCCAAATAAAATTTCCCGTCCCGGATACGCCCCGGGAAAATTCTAGCAATCTTAAGTGGAGTTTGATTGGCTTTTGTGAAGTTTTTGTATGCAGATTTCGATACATCGTGAGAACCTAAGCTAAAACGCTAATAAAAGTAGCTCTTCTTCGATCTATCAGAGATCGATCCTCCCGCTCCGATATTTAAGGTGGATCGATCCTACGAACGTTTTACTGAATCGATCTTGGAGGTCGATCTTTTTCTGAAGATCGAACAATCCTAATTGATAAACACCCAATGAGCTGCTTACAGGGGAGCCCAGGACTTTTCCCAAAGAACAGGTAGTGTCCAGAACAACAACAAGGAAAAAAGTAGCTAAGGGCACGAGGGCTCCAAGAGTGTACGCATCAGGCATAATTTTTATCCAATTGATTTTCACGTAGATGCTACGAAAAGAATATGTAAACGCACCCGTATAAGAGTTAGTGCTTACTGAAAGTCAGATACAATTCACGTGAATTCTTATTGAGTTCAACGCGAAATGAGGTTATTTTACACAGAAATTTGAAATTTTGGGCGGATTTTGATTTTTATCAGCTGTTGCATTTAAATTTATTCTTATTTCATTAGTCTCAAAAATAATACGTTTGAAGCGATTGGCATCATAAATCATCCGAAAACCCAACCCCCAAAAATAAAGGAAGGATACTGAGCGTGCAGAACAAATGAGTAAACCATACTGAGCGTGCAGAACCGGACCGAAATGTCATAATCGTTTCCGGTATGCGAGGTGGAATCAGGGATGCCAGGTCAAATGAACAAAAAATCTGGGCATTCTGAAAAAAAAAGTCTGGGCATGTCTGTGCATGAACTTTTTTCGAAAAAACCTTTAGCATGCAATGAAATCATCGATATTTTATCTATATGAGGGTTGATATATTATGAATGACTGATTGAAATGTGAGTTTTTTATAGGTCATGATCTGCAGGTGATTCATTTAAAAAGGTCGCAAAAAATTTGTTTTGGAATGTTTGTATATTAGGATAATATCTTGATTTTAAATTGGTTTAGGTGATCAGATGTTAGATTTAAAATACTTTTCCCATATCGTACTTCCGAATATGTTTCAACAACCAACCAAAAGGGTCGCAAACAACTGTAAGACATTTTAAGTTCATTAAAAATCATAAAGCACAGATGGTTTACAAATAAACGAAGTCTCATTCAGGTTGCGAACAATCCAGAAATGGTCATGGATTCCAACTCATATTACATCCAAGATGTTAAGATCCGAACGCTATGACATTTGACCGTGATTGCCTCCGCCTCCCCATCCAATTGATGAACCTGCCAGCATCACAAACCGAAGTTCAAAACTCTATTTTCACCAACTGTTTTCGAGGACATCTTAAGAAACAAAACCCTGCCAACGAGGACTTACGAGTAGATGTGCCGAGTGTTCTTGGGACAGCATATGACTTCTCGTCTTGAATCGTAAAGAGTATTCAGGAGATATGAGCGAGAAATATTAAAGTCTGATTGGAGCCTCACGCCATTACATTCAAATTTTTTAACTTTAAAAGATCTTTCTCAATTTAAAACTCAATAAGAAAATGTTTAAGATTATACAGTTTCATTATTAATGTAAAAACAATACATTCATGTAAGAGTTTTTTATTACATTTGTAAGTCTTGTTCATATTCGCTGCCATCTGTAAAACAAAAGTAAGTTTATAAACAAAAGTAAGTAAACCAAGAGGATATCAATTACTTACCAAGGCTATCAATGAGCGATTTTATACATATCGTTGGTGAATTTATGCTTTGCTTTCTCGAAATCGTATCCATCATCCGTTTTGTTCAATTTAATAAAATCTTTGCTCGATAGTATTCCAATCATTGTAGATGTGCAGAGTCGATTTCTAGTTTTAGTTTTGTTCAAATTATAAGAAGAGAAAACACGTTCTGCTGCAGCAGATGAATGTGGTAAACACATCAGTTCTGGAATGACCTTTCTCAAAAAGGGGAAAGCATACTGATCATTCCCTCTTTTAGTTTTCAAAATTTTGTTCCAAAAACTTAATCCACAGTCTTGAGGAAGTTGGACCATGCTCGTAAGTTCTCGATACTCGTTATCGATTTCTTGGAGGTTTTCTGAAGCAATGTTGGGGAAATTTTTAAGTAAAGGATAGATCGAAATGTAGTCGTTGCTTTTGATATGCTGCGGATTAATAATCGATAGATTTTTTAAAACGGCGTTGTCCAAGTTTATTCTGCTGCGTATCTGTTGAGTCACGGCAACATAGTAATTTAATACAACCATCCTGAATTTTTCCTCCGTTTCCTTGGTAAGTTTATTCTTGGATCGAAGTTGGTCCATCACTTCTTCCACTTTGATTCCCAAATAAAGCTGGTTCAGGCTGCAGTAGGATGTTGGTACCAATGGAATGCTAAATCCGTTTCCGGATTGGAACTTTTCTGGCTTTATAAAGTTTTTTGTAATATCCGCTAATAGTGTCAATTCTTCATCATGTAGCACATATATTTTCGAATCTTCCGATTGGAAAAGCAGATTTAATCTATTCAATTTTGGCAGCATATATTCTAAGAACGCTAAGGTTAGTGTTGTTATTGGATTATTTAATGCTGCATTTATCTTCACAACTTTTTCGAGTTGTTTAGCATCTAGCTTAAGATCATGATAATTGAAATAGAGCTTTAAAGCTTCCAACCGTTCATTAACTCTCTTTACGACCTCCTCAAGTGAAAGCCACCTTGTCGCAGCTGGATGAAGCATTTTAAGGGGTTTTAAATCCATTAACGATTGCAGTTCAGCGAATTTCAATGTCCTTTGAGGGCTGTTGCTGAAGTGATTGAAAATTTCCCTGCATAGCCATTCCACTTCATATGGAAGTGTTTTACAGGCGTACGAAGCACAGAGAGCCATTGAGTGGCAAATGCATTTCATCACGAACAGATTTTGTATTTCTTTACTAAAAAGCGCCGAAACGGAATGTACGCCTCCAAGCATCACATTTGCGCCGTCGGAACCGAAACCAATCATGTTGTTTTTATACGGTATATTGTCTTCTTGAAACTTTAATACGATTGCATTGTATATCGTTGTTGCATCAGCTTCTACCAATTCGATTACGTGGTAATTGAAATCATGAACTATTAGTTCTTCATTTTTGTACAAATATGTACGAACAACCATTACCAGCGATTTGATTGTTGAAATGTCAGTTGACTCATCGATGATTAGTGAGAAACGATGGCTCTTCATAAGGTCAACTAGAAAGTCGTGTTGAGTCGCTCCAATTACGTTAACGACAATGGCAGTAGCCTTAGTTCGATTCAACTTTAGACTTTTAGCCACCTTTGAATCGTTAAAAACTAACTTAGACAGGTTAGCAAACGAAGCTATTTGAGTCATTGCTATATTGTTTTCCACCGCCCAACAGACTAAAAGCATTTCCGCATTTTTATATTTGTCGTTGATAACAATAAGTGGATCGAGAGTTTTTGAAAGCTTGAGATCTTTTTCTTTTACCATATGACTTTCCCGCAATCCATGTTTTCTCATGTCAGTAAAACCAGCCGCGCACCTGATGTCTTTTTGACAAAGGGAGCAATGTCCAAATTCGTCCCCTTTTTCACTAGACGATAACCAACTAAGATGCTTTTCCCATACATCAGAATACTTTTGTACCATACGTTTGCGTATGTTTTTTGTAGCATCTAAATTGAACGGTGTACAAAATTAAAAAAAAAAAAGGTTAGAGCTTACTGTCATTCAAGCATTAAGCAAGGTAAAAATTTAACTACTCCAAGTTGCCTTGTATACATGTACCTATTTGAGAATCAGCAATTGAAATAGATATTTTTTTCACAAACGAATCATATTTCAAAAAGTACGTGTGCGTGTGTGTGTGTTTGATACGGTAACGTTTGTAAACTTAGCCATATGGTAAAGCAGGAAAAAGCAGAAGATAAGGATTCAAAAACGAAAATATTTTGGTCCTTTGAGAAACTTTAAATTTTGCGGTCCGGTCATAGACAATGTTTCTCTAGCATTTTCGAAACGAATAGTTCATTGTGGTTGGTCAATAAAAATTTTATGAAAGACTTCACAAGACCAGTGCAAGTGATTTGAGTTACCATCAAGACGCCATTCACCGCCCAGACACCATTTACAGCCCAAAATCACCTTTTTGTGTGTATTTTGAAAAAAAAAAAACTGGGATGTTTTCTCCAAATATAAGACCTGTGTTCTATGTCAGCATCATTGCTCGACCATTTCACTGAAAAAACATCACTTAATTATGCTAACTATAGCCAGAAATAAAATATTTGGTTTTACGTTTCCGGACAAATTATTGAATTCGACGCCTGTTAGCGAACTAAGCATTACTGTACTCCTAGGGCAAAAAGGGTTTTTGTTTACTAGATAGTACCTATTGGACCTAACATCGACTTGAAATGATAGTTTTATTTTCGTAGAATAGGTTTGCATCAGAAAAATTTCGATTTTTTCAATATTTATTGTTTTTTGAAGCGTTTAGTGATGGGCGGTAATTGGTGTATAAAAAAAAAGTTTGGGTTCCTAATGACCGGTCACGCACAATTTCTTTGGTTTTAACGCATGTATTGTGTACAATTTGTAAATTGTAAGAAGCATTTAGTTTTATTATGTTAGAAAATGATGTTTTATCGCTGAAAGTAACCGGTTACTTGAGGTTGTTTGCCGGGAATCATCATTTTTTCAGTCAACGCACTTTGTTAAAATTTGTACTAAATTTGCGGAAAAAATTTCACAAAATGTATTCTCTTAAGAGCCAAAATATGGTTTTGACAGCTCGTTGTATGGAAAATACTAAAAAGAACAGTTTCCGTGTTTTTTAGATAGTTTTTCCCTAAGAAAACATTATCGATACCCGAAAAAGTCGAGTGGGCGGTAATAGGGCCAGTTGAACACCCCAAAGTTTAGTTAATTATTTTGAAAAGCGTACATTTTTCGCATTCCACTAAATTTTTAATTTAAAGTAGAGCAGTTATGGAATGTATTGGAAAAGAAAGCGAATAAAAATCTGCCGTCGTTTTTTTATTACACATGTTTGAAGTTGAAAAACCGCTTAACTGGGCGGTGAATGGCGTCTTGATGGTATTTTGCTACGTTTTTGTGCCATTGGTGACAACTTTGGTGAAGTAATTCGTAGTGTAAACACTTTTGGAAATGGGTGAAAAGTTACATCAATATGTAGTAAATTATTTTTTTCTGATGTAGTTTAGAGTTCATAATAGAGATTCTCTTCAAATCAGTAGAGGAACCGATATATGGAATATATTTTTGAAGTTAGTTCTTCCGGCTCGTAGGGGATCACTATTTTTAAATAGTCTACCGTGTAGACAAGTTGGTAACGAGTTATTTAAATGCCCCAAATAATTAATTAGTCTTGAAAGTGTACTTACCAAACTCAACAGGATCATGCCTCGTCTGACTCGACATCCTCAGGAGGGGGCTTCCTAAAAACGATTAAACTGTGTAAGTATTTTTACAACAAAATTATCTTTATTTTCAAATACCTGATGCACCGTCTATTTCAAAATCAAGTGAAACAGAGGCGGCAGCATCGGGACCAGCAGTAGAAGGTCCAGAAACAGGAGTGGAATCGACTACAGGAGTGGAAGCAGCAGTTGTGATATTAGCAGTACAACAAACATTGGAAGTACTCCGAGTACCACCAGCATCGGGAGCATGGCCAGGACCAGGATTTTGACCAGCAGCAACATCTGTTGGAACAGCAGCAAAAGCAGTAGGAGTAGCAGCAACAGCAAAAGGAATAGCAGCAACAGCAGTAGCATCAGCACCAGCACTAGCATCATCAACAACAGCCACATCAATATCCGTACTTTTTCGACCTTTAAAAAACACATTAGGATGATATATTTTTTTTAACTTCTTTATAAACTTACTTGAGCCTCCAGTTTTGAAAAAATTCAAAATATTAATCGTTCCTACGGCATCATTTTTTTTAATTTTTCGACTCATCTCCACGGCGCACTCCACGTGTTAATTTTTCTGCGAACCACGAAAGAAGGTTTAGTTTTTTCATCCCAATTGCTCACGTATTAAATTATATACTCGAGCGAGACCACTAGACTACTCACCTTCAGAGGGAAACAGAAACATACACGCTGCCGATTTGGAACGGCCGTATGCAGCAGCTATAACGCATCCCAGTATGGAAAACTTTAGTCGTAAAGCAGTACAGCAGTTATTGGATGGGATAAGACAAAACATATTGAAATTTGAAAAAAAAATCCTTGGTAGAAAGGGGATTTGTATAGACTGAATTTTTGTCTGTAAAATCTGGGTAACTCCTGCAAAAATCTGGGCAAAATCTGTGTCTGACCAATATCTGGACGAAGGGTCAAAAGTCTGTGTTTTACAGACAAATCTGGGCACCTGGCATCCCAGGGTGGAATGTCGCACAAACAACCGTTGCGAAGAAAAGTTGTGCTGCCCGGCGAAAAAGTCGCGAGTGAAAGGCGGAGAAGCGTACCAAAAGCTTCGAAAAAACAACTCGGCTCATCCAATCGGTCCCAGTGGAATTCATCGCCGCACTAGTGGCGAACATCCGGTGGAACAGCCGCTGAATTCGTCTGCATCTGATCGCCGCAACAGTGGCAAAGAAATCCCGGCGAACCGGGACCCAATCCGTCCGCTTTCCGTCGCCGCACCAGTGGTGAAGAACATCCGGTGGTACAGCTGCCGAATCCGAGGCTGCCGATCGCCGAACGAGGAGCAAGAATCCCGGCGAACCGGTGCCGAATTCGACTGCATACGATCGCCACACTAGTGGCGAATATCCGTGGTTCAGGCGCCGAATCCGATCGCCGCACCCGTGACGAAATTCCGGTTGAACAGCCGCCGAATAGGAGGGCGTCAGATCACCGCACCACACGCTCGAAATTCTTTAACCAATTATCGTTAAAAAGTAACCATTTTCACACCTTTCCGCGTTAAGTGATTTTTTGGTTTTTCGCATAGAAGTCATTTTTTGACTTCTCTTGAGAAGTGAGAATGTGGTTACTTTTGAACCACAAGAAATTTATGCGGAGAAGAGCGAAATGGTTAATTTTTAACCGCAAAGCTAAGCTATGGAGAACCGAATGAATGATTATTTTACTTTTTTTTAATTTAAGAAAGGAATTCAAGATTTAAAAGCATCCAGAGATTTTTCTAATCTCACATCGAATTTTGGACCAATTAAAAGAATGGATATAAGTTTATACATTTTGAATCTTTATCCTCAAAAAAGTCTGTGTTTCAATAAATTATTTTCAAAGATTAGGTGTCGCGATACATGAACAATCGGACATTACGAAACAGGATTCATCGGATTAAATTTTATCCAATCAGGATCCTCAGTTCCCGTGAAGCATCGGGAAGCTGTTGAGTCCACAAAATTTGGAAATCTGTAAGAAAAAGAAGATCAATTTAGAAACCGTTTGTGGGAAAGCATCAGTGAAAAGTTTCAAATACCTGCCACAGAAACATCAAGCTACGGGAATCGTCAATTACTTAACAGTACCAGTTTGGTACATCTGCCTATGAGTATAGAGCGAGGCACTGTGAGCCTACTGGCCTTCTCAAGAGTATATTCTATGGTATGCACCTTTAGTTTTTCGTGCAAATTTTCAATATCGAAGACGTTTTCGTATCGTGGATGTTTTGAAAACAGCCCATTTGCCTTTCTTGTGTGATTCCAGACCACGACAGGGAAATTGTCTTCCTCTTCCTGTGAAAATGTGTACGAGTTATACATATTTGAAAAACTCTAGAAAAATAAGCTCTAAACCTATGACCTCATGACCTCACTCTGCATAATCTTAATTTCGTTGTCCATTAGCCGCGTCCGGCTGATAATCTCAACGGTGTACACCCGGAGAACTTCCTCATTCAGCGTTTTCTTTTCATCATCCCAGATCGATTTATCCTCTAGTGTATCTTCAGGAATCACATTCGTTGCGTAACAGAGCCTTGTAATTTTTTTTCTAGTGATAGAATGTCATTCAATACAGGAATTCTAAAAAAAATAAGATTTTATTAAAATTGCCTCAGCGGTAAACACCGATTCTTACTTACAAGCAATAACAAGATTCACTTTCCGTAAGTTATTCGATTGGCCGCTTTTCCAACAGGAAAAGAGTTGATTGATAGTCAATCGTTCTCTAGGCTGTTCGATTTTGCCCACCGGTGCTGTTTCCGGGCTCTGGACTAGTCTGCTACGGTTAGCAGGCATCAGATTCTCTCGTGGCTCTCTCTTGTTGAAGCTTCGGAAATGTGTTTTCATGTCCAATCAGCACCAACATGAGAAAAGGGTCTATGTTCAATTATGACGTTTCGAGAAAAACGCGTTTGAAAATTTTTCAATCTTTTTTAAATCGCTAATTAAAATTCACGAGGAATCTCCCAAGTCTTCGTGGTAAAAACGGTGCGTTGGATCATTCTAAATAAGTTTTTATCGATACGACGGTTTTATCATGTAAAAATAGCTCGCAATTGTTTATAGACCCTAGCTGGAGTATAAAATTCGTCCAAATGTTTTATACACCCTTCGCTTTGTACTGTATGTCTCATATGTGTGAGTGAGATGGAGATAAAATTTCCCCTATTTTTTGACAAAGGCTTATGGTTCTCGCAATCGGAGTGAGTGAATAGCTTTCCGCTTTCTTCCCCTTTTAATGTTTTGCATCTAGACCGTTTGCTTTGTTGTGGAGTAAAGGGTGTATAAAACAATCTGTGTGAGGATAATGTCATTTTATGGCTCTAAATTTTATAGATCCTTTACTCAAACTGCTATATAAATCTTACGAAAACTGGAAAACTAAAAACGGTTTTTGTGTTAAGTAGAGCTTATATTGGGCTATTTGAATCCACTGAAACCCGGTTTTGTTTACTTTGTCTTTTATACCCTTTTCACATGTTGCTGCTGCAATGTCTGGAAGCTGAGGCCAGTGCCCGAATCACCAATTCGCTGTTTGTTGGTTATAAGTGGGACAGGAAGAAAAATAGTTCCGCTGGATACTGCCAAAAATAATATCGACATTCAATCATTGTATTCCTTACAGATATGTTGAGAAATATTTACTTACCTCGTTCGTTATTCGCACCACCAGTCATTTTTTAATTATTTATTGATAGCAAAACGTTTTCACGTTCATTTAAAAAATTATTACCAAATAAACAACAAAATAAAGATATCAGAGGAAAACGCGTGGTTGCAAGAATGTGCAAATGGCAAAATGGCGGAGAAATTTCGACTTCTTTCATTTTGAGGTGAAACTTTTAACCATTTTTTTGATTACAGCATAAGAACTGGACTAATGGTTGAAATTGCATTAGAAAAAATTGTTAAAAAAATAACCATATTAGCTGTTCTACAGTCAAAACCATAAAATGGTTATTTTTGAACCATTAATGGTTAAAAAAAAATGAGCGTGCAGACGCGAAAAACCCCGGTGGTATAGTACTGAATTTCAGCCGCTCCAGGTCGCGTCAGTTCGCCGCACCAGTGGCAAAATGCCGATGTTCCGCAGTCATCATCCGCACTTGCCCAGGCTTCCAGGGGCTTTGCCAGTCATGCGACAAGGCGAAGGGAAAAAATAGAGGGAGAAGAGGTCCCCTGTCCGCACATCGTAAAGTTGTGAAAGCCAGTATGTAACACTCAATCTTGGGAAGATGGGAGGGATGAATCGGTCTTAATGTTGCCCAATACACACGAAATTAACTATTATAACTTGATTTCATTTATTTGTGATAAAAATTTCCCGTCCAGGATACGCCCCGGGAAAATTCTGGCAACCTTAAGTGGAGTTTGATTGGCTTTTGTGAAGTTTTTGTATGCACACAGTATAAGATAATTACATGTTATAACCTGCAAATAATTGGAACAAGTTATTACAACTTAATTTACATGACTTATGACGGAATGTAAATTCCCGAAAAGAAAAAAATGACATTGTGAATTTACATGACCATAACAATGAAACCGTTCCGGCTCATTTTTCCTTTTTAGTTTTTTAATCATTGCTTTTGCAATTTCTAACCATCCCTTGTAACATAGCCTGACAATGATTAAAAAGATATTCAAAATGGTTTACCTAACGCAAATCCACGAGCTCCAGATTTAAAACAGCATTTTCTTGGCGCATCAAATCGAACTTGCTCCATACCGGTCGGCTGTTCGGTTTTTGATTGTGAAACGATTCTGCTACAGGGTGTATCAGATTTTTTTTTTGTACTATCATTTATACTTTTTTGGATGGATGATTTTTTAAAACAAATGGGGGCTCTTCCAATTCCAGAAGACCGAAACTAATTCGATTCATCTGAAGAAATGTCCATTTCTGGGAGTGTTCTTTTGTTTAGCGTTTGAGCGATCTTTCGAGAATCGTTGCTGTCGGCATCTGGTTATGCTTATGCTTATGATACATACACTGCCAGATCTTGTCAGCATCCCGGTGAGTAGTACATTTATTATTACTCATCTTAACTCGGCCGGGCCCACTGTGCAGTATTAGACGCAGAGACAACTGGGACATAGGGAGGAGGGAAACGCGTTGTAAATCGGTGAAATCGTTTATTTAAAAAATCTAATTAAATGTCTTTTTCAAGTTTAGTTAGTATAAAATTCAGGAAAAATATTCAGTTAGGCTTCCGCTTTTCCAAATCCGAATTGCCGGGCCTTACGCTTAACCCCTGCCATCAGATTTTGTACAGCCACCTTGTCCACCTTCTTCGCCGCAGAAAGTCAGTTTGCCTTGAACTGCTGCTCGTCCTTAGCAGTTTTTTTTGGTCTTCTTTAAATTCGGCTTGACAATAGCCAAGTATTTCTCAATTGGGCGGAGCTCTGGCGTGTTGGGAGGGTTCTTGTCCTTGGGAACCACCTGCACGTTGTTGGCGGCGTACCACTCCATGGCCTTTTTACCGTTAAGGCAAGATGCCAAATCCAGCCAAAACAGTACGGAACAACCGTGTTTCTTCAGGAAAGGCAGCAGACGTTTATTCAAACACTCTTTCACGTAAATTTCTTGGTTGACAGTCCCGGAAGCTATGAAAATGCTGCTTTTCAAGCCACAGGTACAAATGGCTTGCCAAACCACATATTTCTTCGCGAACTTGGACAGTTTCATGTGCTTGAAAATATCTGCTACCTTTCCCATTCCTTTTGCCGTATAAAACTCCTGTTCCGGAAGCTGCTTGTAGTCGGCTTTGACGTAGGTTTCGTCGTCCATTACCACGCAGTCAAACTTTGTCAGCATCGTCGTGTACAGCCTCCGGGATCACGCTTTGGCCGTCGTATTTTGTTTATCATCGCGATTTGAAGGTACTACCTTCTTGTAAGTCGATAGTCCAGCTCGTTTTTTAGTTCGATGCACGGTTGTAGACGATACACCCAGCTTATTTGCGGCATCTCGGAGAGAGAGGTTAGGGTTTCCCTTGAAACTACCGGCAACTCTCTTTGCCGGCTCAGCGGCTTCCGGTTTTCGATTTCCCCCGGATCCAGACTTCCTGGTTGTCGACAAACGTTCCCCAAACACTTTAATTACATTTGTAACGGTTGATTTGGCAACTTTTAGCGATTTTGCCAGCTTTGCGTGCGAGTAGGTCGGATTTTCACGATGCGCGAGCAAAATTTTTATACGCTGCTCTTCTTCCTTGGACGGCAATTTGACAACTGAAGAGTTGATTTCAAAATCAAAATAGGAGCAACATTCTACACACACATCTTCAAAATGAGGGGTGTTCAGGTTTTTTAAATGCAAAATTGAAAGAAATACGTCAAGTTGATATTAGCCAAATTTTGACCGTATCACCCTTTACCATTCGTTTCCATGATTATAAAATGTTTAAAATATTCACTTTGGATGCAAACTTGCTAAAATTTACTGTGCTTCTTGATGGTGGCCCATGTGAATTCGTTCTTCTGTGGGTGGAAATGAGGTTTTTCTGCACATAAATCAAAAACATTGCAGTATAGATTGAATTAATGGATAAATTGCAATTTTAAAATTACTTTACTCAAAGTTTTATCAAACTACATGTTTCGGATTATTGTGCACCATCATCTCTGGTCATCGACTTTGGATATAGCGCCTTTACTCGCTCTAGAAAATAAATATTGGAAGAACAGAGAAAAATTAGTACCACCATAAAATCTTTTGGAATCAACTCTTTCAAAAGATTTTGCGGAATAATTGTGAAAGTACACATCCATGACTGACTCAATTTCTGAACAATTTCAATTTTTTCCTGAAAATTCTCAGGTAGAAACTCCTTGATTGAAACATCAGTTCACAGTGTTTTCTCTTGTAGCGAATCGTTCAACGATGTCACGAGGTGGACGAAATCAACGGAGAATCGGGTTGGGCACAATCAATTAAACATTCTATTATTGATCACTATGCATTATCCACTTATTCCAGAAAAATCACAATTTTACAATAACAAACTACTTAAACTTCAAAAATTAAATTTTCACCACGACGGAACGAAAAAAAACACGTGCTGTGATACCAACAAACCATCGCCTACTTCTCTCCGAGAAGTCGTTGCTGTCGTCATCTGATATTAAATAAGTAAACTGAGTGTCTACTGAGATGACCTTCTTATTATGCCTCATGTTCCTCGACGATCTACCCTTCTCTTTTTGTCTGATGTGAGACCGTAACTCGGGATGTCTGCCCTGCCTGGAGGATCCACGACTTTGACGTCCATTCTTGTTGTTCTCAAGTTGATTGGATTCTTGTGGAGAACGAGATCTCGAACTTACTTTCAAGATCTCAACATTCTGTGGTTTTTCACAATAGCAACAGCGATGTTCGCAGCCTTGAATGCTTCGCCGAGGTGATGCATAAACCATTTCTGTTTTAAGCGAATAAAAGAGATTTTCTCTTTTTTCTCTTTATTCGTTAATCTGGAATTCAGTTTAAGAGATAGATGTTTGGTGTCTTCGACAAAGTTTTCATAAATTATTATGTTCTACAATATTGTAGAATAGTGTAGGCCTCTGTCTTATCACAGTTAGGAAATAATATTCGGATCTCAGAAATCTTATGAACCCCCCTAAAATTTTTCCAGTCAAAATGACCGCCTTTAGTTGTTGTAAAAGTTTGTCTAAGACATCAAATGCATCAAACTTAAAGGGAAGATGCTTATAATTGTTTCCCCGCTAAATTTCGTTTTCTGACATGACATTGGTACATAAAGAGCATGTGTTTAAGTGAGAAAATACGCTTAAACAATCGTTAAATGTGGAAAACTATAAATATTCGAACGCGTTGATTAATCCTCTTTAAGATGACCAGAAAGTTTTTGCAGAATGATTTATTTGAAAATTTCGACTCTGAGAACGCTTGTGCGTGAAATGTATTATAAGCATTTTATTAAACGTGCGATAATTATTTTATAACAGGAACATACTTTCTAAATTGAGATATCTACAGCGGTTTAAGTCTATTTTCACGATAGAACTGTATTTTTTTTTCTTTTTAACTTGCTCAGCAAAGTGTTGTGCTCGAAAATTTGACAAAAGGAGGTGGTGGGTGAAAAAAGTTTGAGAATCATTACTCTAAACGTGTTTTGTTTGAAAACTTTTTTGTCGTTCCACCCTTCCAAAGAATAACCTGGAGCTGCAGCGCGGCAACTCAAAACTGTAAGATCATTCGAGACATCCGATTTACCTTTTGCCATGGTTGGTGCTGACCTCTCAAATCTTCCTTTCGAAATGCTTTATACTCGAATACGAGTGCTGAGCAAAAACGGTGCTGCATTAGCTATTGCGAGAGAAGGAGAAATCTCAAAACACACCACTAGAGAGCAAATTTTTCCTTCTTGCCCTACCGAAGTATGCAAAGAAAACAATTCGAAACAATATTGCTTCGTCTTCTACATTTTATTGTTGGGAAAGAACCAATCCAACTGAGATGCTTTAGAGCTGCTCCTCTACACTTTATTTGCTGATTTTTCTCTCGAACTCTCACCCTGGCGAAGTCTTCTCTGCTATTTGATTTGGTGTATTGTCCGGCGTCTCAATGGAGCTAGGCTAGTGTTTCAGAACGGAAAGTTCACTGAGTTGCATTTTACAAGCCGCTCGGGGGAGAGATTGACAACCATCAGGGGACTGAATTA
>NC_073691.1:202155741-202207506 GCF_029784155.1 Uranotaenia lowii | reverse complement strand
TCAAAAGTATGTTAAAATCACATAGAGCAGAATGAATCACATACAGTAGAAAAAAATTTAATTAGAAATTTAAAGACAAGGAATTCTTTCAAATTGAGTATGCTTAATTTATACATTAAAAGGGAAGTTTATTATCTATCAATAATGAACGATATAATATTTAATATCAACGAGATTTCCCGATTCATATTTCCCTTTTTCCCTCCAGTTTGTTCAAAAGATCCAGCTATTTTCATTCGTTTTTCTTCAGGATTTCTGTGGAATGATGGAGGACATGGAAGCCATATTTTGATTCCATATCGATATCTCTGGTTCGTACACTTGAACCGGTGTCCATGGCGTAAAACATGCTGGCCGAACATGAAGTGGATATTCTAAAGGAGATTGATATTGAAATTAGTTGTAATTTTTTCAGAACAATTGAGGAAATATTACCTTTTATACTGCCATGGCGATGTACTTTATTTTGAAGCCCATATAGCTTTAACCGGAATCAATTGCATCAGGTTGCGGGTTCCCGATACTTCGATACCAATCTTTCGGTTTCGAGGATGAAGTAAATTTGGCTGGCGGTGGACATCAACAATCTTAAAAAAAAAAAGATTCTGATGAAGACCAAACGTCGTAGAGCTTAGTTTCTCACAGGTAAGGCTCGAGCAACAAAATGATTCGAAGCAATTCTTCCGTTAATTCGTAAAGTTTTCGCGACACACACAAATTGAATGTTTTGATATTTACCAGTGCAGGATACCGCTAAGACTGATTTCCAATTTTACATACCTTGAAGTTGTTTCCACAGTAAGGGCCTCCAAAAACAGAAAGAACTTACAAAATATGTAATTTCTGGTACTCACTTCTACGTAAAAATGTTCGTTCTTCAAAGTATGTACTTTTTACGGTCTCAACCCGTAAAATTTTCTTAGAGTGTACGTAGCGATACATCTAGGTAGTAAGTTTGTTTACCTACAGGTAAACACCATTTAGCGTGTCAAAAAGACAGCGCCGTTAGCTGTCAAATTTGTATCAACTGTGGTAGATAGTTGCTTTACCACAGTTTTGCACTTTCGCCATCTGGCTCTGCGCGGAGTCAGTCGTAAATTTTCAAATTAATTTTTAAAGTTCTCGAATGTCGTGAAAATTTTCGCACTTTTACAATTTTGAAGTGGTTATTATCTTATTCTTTGATAATAAAGTGCTTTGCGATTTAGTGGGAAGCAGTTTTGGAAGCAAGAGCAGGTTTCTGGCATCGTGTCATTTGAAAGGGAAATGAGCACGGGAAAACCTCATTCCAGCAGCAGTACGATGACTGTCACGGAAACTGTCCCTACAAAAATGGTGGTTCCCTCCTTGTCGGGAACAAGCGCAACGGCTCCGACCACTTCTGGACCGTCATCGCAACAGCAGAAGTCCTACGGGAAGATTGTGCTCACGCTGGAAAATTGTCTGCTTCCGGAAGCGAAAATGAACCTGACGCCCTCGCAGGCTGATGGTTTGGATCGGGAAACGGAAATCGACTTACGCATACTCGGTTGCGAACTGATTCAAACGGCTGGAATATTGCTGAAATTACCTCAGGTAAAGTCATAATTTTATTCGGAAGGACGAAAAATGTTGGTCGAATCGTTTAGAAATCGTTTTTCGTAATTCGCCGCCATCTTGGAATTACGTGTTGCGAGGTGCTGAATAAGAGCAAACACAAAAAGCAATGAGACGAATGAGACATTTCATCCTCCCCAACCAAGGCCTGCTGTTGGTTGAAGGACTGTCGAGTCAATGTAGCGTGAGCATGTGTGCGTGTGTGTATGGAGGAATGCATTCTGACCTTGTTTCCATCTTAGGTACCTTGATACGAAAAATTCAAAAAGGATTCAATTCCGGGAAAAAGTCTATTTTGTAAAATATAGTACAGACCCCGTTCGATTTTGGCGACATCCATGCTAAACCGTTCATTTATGGTTACATACCAAAACTTTTTTTTTGTAACTTAGTTTTATTTTTTTTAAATTGATCGAAATTAATGTGAAACATATTAGATATTAATTAATTTAATGGTTCAATTTTATTTGTATAGAATTATTCTTATTTTTACTGCTTAAAACTAATATAACTGAGCATGTCTAATGAATACAAGGCTAATTCCATGTTACTGCAATTTTGAATAGTTTAAAATTATAATACAAATAAAAAGTTGAAAAAAACCATTCGAATTTTGTTTCACAAAATTTACGAACGTGTTGCAAAAAAAAACGAACGAACATATTCCTAGATTGATAGATTTTAAGATTTAAACAAAAGTTTTAAAAATGATTTTTTTTTCAATTGAAATTTATTTTAAACAAAAGTAGCATGTATATTTTATTTTAAGTCATTGACTCTTCAAAAGTTTTATGTTCCGTGCGTGGGTTAATACCCACATTGAAACTTTTCAATACAGCTATGTTAGGGAAGGGGCTAATTGAAAGTTAAATGATGTAAACCAATATTTGAACCTCCAATTCCATCGTTTATTGAAAGTTTTTCTTTATTTGTATTTGAAGCAATCAGACTTTCTTTATTTATTTGTATTTGAAGCAATCAGACTTGAAAATTATGAATTGTTTCTAAAATATTTTCATTAACCCTCTGTTATATATTGAAATGGTATTACTATTAGTCTGTGATATTACCTCATATAAAGTTTTAATTGTAATTTTGTAACTGTAAGTTTTCTCTTTGCTTTGAGTTTTATACCCAATAGCAATTGTATCTCATATTATCACATTTGTATCTGCATATTATCAATAGTTCACATTTGAAATACTTTAGATTCGAATTCATGTTTCAATAAAGTAAAAAGGCGACATTAAAACTTATAAGATGCTAAACAAAAAATGGTTCAGTCTTAATGATTAGGTACCAAGGAAAAAGTCAACACTTAAGGTTTTTCGTATGAAACGTTGTTATCATTTATAACGTATAATCGTGGGTACGGATTTTTTCCCTACAATAGTTCTGAAAGGCTGTATATGTAACATTGTAATGACATATTTTCTGCTCCTCTGTTTTCTTGCACCTCCCCTCTCGTTTTTAATCATCCAACATATTCCACTCGCATCACCATCATCAACCGTCGCAGGTGGCCATGGCAACTGGGCAGGTCCTGTTCCAGCGTTTTTTCTATTCCAAGTCCTTTGTGCGACACAGCATGGAAGCTACGGCGATGAGCTGCGTATGCCTGGCCAGTAAGATAGAGGAAGCGCCCCGACGAATCCGAGACGTAATCAATGTGTTTCACCACATCAAGCAGGTCCGTGGTCAGAAGTAAGTATCATACGACGATACGGCAAATACCAAGAATCGACCGATCCTCCACACCATCCTGTCGTAGAGCACCATTATTTGGTTACGCTCTGACAAAGCGCACCATCTTCAATGTTCAAGTTTCAACTAACTTATGAATTTTGAAAAAATCACTGATTGATGGTGCGCTATGCAAGGTCTTTGACTCGAAGCATTTTTGCATTAAAAAAAAACAAACCCAAAAAGTGTGTTGGCCGGCGGTGTCGCCGATTTGCCGTTTCCTCGCCTATCGAACAAAAATGCATTCATTTGCTGCTCCTCATATGAACGAACATGCTTTATTAACTTATTTCAATTATAGTTTTGTAGGTAAGACGCAATCTTACTCAAAACAAAACTAAAGCCCAAATCTACTCCCCACAAAGAAAAATGTATTGTGCAAAAGGTTGATTGTTAGTTTAGTTCTAAACGAAACGTAAAAAAGAAAACAACAATGACAAGCGGTGTCATGTTGAGTGTTTGATGAAGGACCGAAAGAAAACTAACGGGCAATTACAAATAAGGCAGGAATTGGAACAGTGATGTCCTACCAACGGCTTCGGATGGATTCTCATATGGATACACACTGTACGGGCGAGAAATTCACAAGATGAACAAGATGTGCCTTTTACGAGTGACGTTTGCCCTGAGGATGTGGCGAAAATCAGTTATCTGATAACCAACTAAACATAAACTGAATTTCCAAACATCACTGAGCATACTCTCGAAATCGGAGACTTGATCAGTGTGTTCTCTCGATCACTGAGCTATCAAACGATAAGTAATTGCAAATTGTATCACCTGCAGTTTGTTGAGGATGGAATCGAAAATTCTAATACACTTTCTTTTCAGGCCGGGAACGGTTCCTTCAAACATGGAGTTTTTCATATTGTTATGCTGTGGAAAAGGTAGGTACTATATAGATAATTAAACTAATTGAACCTTGTTAGGAATTATTTTAATTAAGAAGAATTCTAACTTCCAAATAAACTAATAATCAGAATTCAAATTCAAAACTTTTCAAAATTTTATGTTTTTGGATTCGGAATTCATATTTTGATTTATATTAAAAATTAGGCTCAGTATGATATTTCAGATTCAGATTTTTTTTTTCGAATATCGATTTGAGTTAGAGAGATAACTCAAATTTAGGGTTCATATTCATCACTATTTATGAGAGACACTGCTTTGAACATATTTGACGCAGCATTTACAGTGATGAATATCACCCTAAAAAAAGGTACCTCATTTTTGAAGTCTAATAACTTTTTTTTTATCTAAACTCGAATCGAAATGCAGTCTTCGGATGAAATATTTGTCATTGTTAAGCTTTACCCCGTTTTCCCGTTTTCAACAGAAATCGGCCGAAGGGGACCAAAGTTATTTATGAAAAACTGGATTTTCTTGTCCCTCCCGAACAAAATGTCTCAAAATCCCATACAAACTTTAGGCTCGTTGAGCGACCCCTTCCCATGATCCGATCTGGCCCAAATTTGGCATGAGACCTTGTATTAGGCCTAAGATCAATTTAAGCCTGCAGCGCATAACATCTCAAAAGCTTGAAATTTCCCATACAAATTTGGGGCAGTCTACCTAATGGTGCCATTTTATTTTCCAATTTCATTATTAAATTCAACCATAATTTTTGCTGATTTGCCAAACCCTCAAATCCCAGTAATTGCTTCACTGAAAAATTGAAGCTAACACTTCCATATTGAAAATTTTTAAACGTCTACGTTTTCGGAACATATTCTAATCGATGTTTGAACGTGTTTCTAAAGGTATATCGAAAACGAGAACAACCTAAAATCTCAACCAAGAAACCTGGCTGAAGATCGGGAATTTGATAATTCAGTCGCTTAGGATCAGAGAGAAAACTCTTCGAAGTTGTCAAGGTGCTCGATTTTGCATATATTTTTCAAATTCAATCCAAAAAACTTAAAAGTTTTTAAAATCTGCACCAGTTGTAGAAAATGTGCACTAGAAAAAATCACACCAGATGTAAATTGAGATATGAAGAATCTTCTTCTTCTTCTTCGTATTATGTTGATGGCCAGAGAATGTAACTTTATAACATCATATAAAAAATCGATTGGAATACTTAATTCAAAAATGATGTTTATGTCACCTACATCACTCTGATCCTGAAGACATCAATTGCTATCCGCTTACTATTCTATCATTGAAATTTCGTCGAAAGTTTGAGTTTAACATTACGCTTTCCATTTAATTTTTTTCCAGATCACAATCATGGTTATTGATGTGGGTAAGATGAAACTGCATATACATTAACCCAGTTTATTTCCAGTCAGTTATTTTCTTTTCTTACTCACGTCGAAGCAGTTAGTTTCCGTCTTTTGCACAATACATTTTTCGTCAAGTTGTGGGTTGAGTAAGATCGAGGACAGATGCTTCGTGCAACGGCGTCGGCTGCCTACCCAACGCCTGTTTTCCTCTGGCAACCGGAACGAAATCAAGCAATAGCATGAGCTCCGAGACTCGTGAGATACGCGCAACCTTCGACGGCACGTCGGAACACGACTTGACTGACTCCTTCAGCCAGAATGGTGGACCAGCGTTGTTGGGAAAGAGAGCACGCTAGCACAGAGGCTGTTCCGTTTCAAAATGGGGAGCCACCGAGCGAAGACTCAAAACGATGTTGCAGAAAAAATTGAGAGCTGCGTAAGCCTATATGATGGTCTTTTTTGTTTTTTCTTCTCTTTTTCTTGTGTGTGCGCTTTGATTTAGGCCCCTGATACCGATGATTTTGGACCAGCACTATATAAACCTCAAGTCACAGGTGATCAAAGCCGAACGAAGGGTCCTGAAGGAGCTAGGCTTCTGCGTGCATGTCAAACATCCTCATAAGCTGATCGTAATGTACCTGAAGTACTTGGAGCTAGAGAAACATCAGAAGGTGATGCAAATGGCGTGGAACTTCATGAACGATTCATTTCGTACGGATGTGTTCGTTCGCTATCAGCCGGAAACGATAGCATGTGCTTGCATTTATCTGACGGCTCGTAAGCAAAACATTCCTCTGCCTAGTACTCCGGCATGGTTTTTGATATTCCGAGTCAGTGAAGATGACATGCTCGATGTCTGTTTTCGAATCATGGCTCTGTATAAACGGGCTAAGCCAAATGCAGAAAAACTAGAAGAAGCCGTTGATACTCTCAAAAAACAATACCAGGAACAAAAGAAAAAGGATCGAACGGAAACCAGTACACCTCCGGCGGTAGTAATGGTTGATAGAAATAATGGGTCGCATAATGCGTGGGGTGGATTCTTTTCCCGAGCCGTTCCTCTTCCGGCTGACCCGGATAACAACGGGAATAATAATGATGATAAGGATAACAAAAAATCACACTCCAAATCGCGTTCTCGGACGCCACGTTCCCACAGTCGATCACATTCGCGATCGCGGTCTCGTTCAAGGTCTAGATCACGTTCTCCAACACCCAGGTCATCTCGTTCCAAATCACGTTCACGATCACGGACTCCTGACTCGCGCTCCCGATCACACTCACGATCGCATCGATCCGAACGGGAAGCCAGCCATTCGCCCTACGACAACAAGGGTACGTCGCGAAAGTCATCCAACAAAAAGTCGAGACACCGGTCCCGATCGCCCCAGCTTAAATCTTCATCGAGTAAGAAAAGGTCAACGAAACACTATTCGAGGTCCCGATCCTTGACTCCAGAGTCGCCGCCGAAATATAAGAAAAGGTAAAATTATGTGTGTCTTTTTTTGCTAGTTATTTTTTCCTAACTTGTCTTGATGCAATATTTCATAAGAGAATTGTTGACATAAGATGATGAAAAAATCTCTCAGCCATTGAGAAGCTCCTTCGAGAGTTTTGTTGATGTAAAATCAATTGCCAAATAAATCTGAATAATGTTCAATGATTCAATTGAATAGCTCAAAAAAAAAACTAATGAATTATTCCAAAAATTAAAAAATCGCGTTCTTTTTTTGCAGCTCCAATGACAAAAAGTATGACAACCGTCGCCGGGATGATCGGGACAACAGCCGCTACGCCAACGGATCCGATCGGGAGAGATCGTCTAATAAGGATCGGGAACGGGACCGTGATCGGCACAGTCGCGGCGAACGTGATCACCGGGGTCGATCGGACAAAAGTGGCCGTGATTATGACCGAGACGAGTACAATCGGAAAGACCACTACTACCAACATTCGTCCGAAAAGCGCGATAAATACAGCACCACCAGCAGCAGCAGTCATCGCTATACCAGCAGTAATTCCACCAGCGATAGGCATCGATCTTCGAAGCATAGCGAGAGGGATCGAGACCGAAGACGATAATCATAACCACTGCCACTGAGTTTGTTGTAGGGTATGCGGTGGTTTGCGTTGATATCGCGAACATAACTGTTTGTTCTAAATAACCAGTGGAACATCTTTTCCACTTAATAAGTTTTTTTTATTGTTTAAAGGTCACCGAAATGATTTTTTGGTGGGCTACTGTATTGAATCAGGTGGTCACAGAGGCGAGCGGTAAAGCATTTTTTTCTCATTTCTGGGTATTATTTTTTCGTTTTTACTTTTATCTGAGGAACAGTAGTTATTATGAAAGATAGCATTTTAATAGGATGCGATGCGATGTATAGTGTTGTAAAAAATAGTATCAATCTTTAATTTGAAAGTGAATATCGCTTAATTTAAAAAAAAAACAGCATACCATTTAGTTATTCTGATGAAGTTTATTTGCGTTAATATCAAAGACAAAGTTGCTAGCCAACGCTACTGTAAGGATTTGTTATTTTACATCTAATTTCCTCGATACCGGGTTTCCGCAGCTTAATTCGGAAGATAGAAAAAACGAAAGAATAAAGACCAAAAGCAGTCAAAAATGATACATACAGTATTTTTTTTTAACGGAATAACTTCGAAACATGTCCAATTTTCAATCAATCATCTCGTATCATTTCTAAACTGATCAGGTAGTCGACAAAAAAAACCGAAAGACTATACAATACAAGAGGTGGACAATATAAGTTCGTTGGCTGTCCGGAATTTTGACTGAAATCAAATAAACACACTTTCCCCAGATCGGCAACAGTGGAGCTTTTTTCGGCCGTATTGCGTCGGACAATCGGCACTAGATCCTTAAGTAAGAAGTGTGCCAAAGGTCTTGGAGAGCACTGCTCAACACATGCTCTGATAAAAGTGAAGTAATTTTCCATTGACAGTATATATTTTACATTATTATAATTTGCTTAGGCTGATCGTTGGACAAAAGTTATTTCATTTTCAAAACCGCGATTGTGATCTTCTTGAAAATTTTAGTTATTTTAAATTCACAGTTCACTGTTTTTGAAAATAATGGCTGAAGAATTTTGGCAGTGATCGCTAAAGCTACCGAAATTGTTGACGAAATTGTAAATTTGTATCAAGAAAAAAAAGACTGCACATACATTCAGTAGAAGTATGATGTTTCTTGCAAAGCGGTTGATCACAATTGGCAAATGGCTGTTCCTTGATTTTTTCGTCAAATTGCTAACATATAATTATTGCATCATTTGTTGGACTCAATAGGCACAGATGTTGGGTAGAGGATAATCGAAGCTTCTAATCCACCTGCAAAACATTGCTGCCGAAATCTTGGAACTTTGGAACATTGAAGCGGAGAGATGGAAAATAACTAAATTCATCTCGGTTTCAATTGATTCTGCATCCCGCTTTAATCCCCACATCCTGTAGGCACAAACGTTCAATACGTACAACAGCAAAATGAAATAGTTGTGAGAACTTTGGGTAAGTTAGGTATTTATCGTTTTCCAGTTTAGCGCGAATTAATTTGATTTTTGAAACGCTTTGCAGCCATGTTAGAAGTTAAAATAATTCCAAGTGCGGTTTCTCTAAAGGCAAAGATCCTGGAGGTGCTGATATCTTACAAGCTGAATGAAGAGTTTGAGCTGACATTACGGGAAAACTTTGATGATTAAGAGGAAGCTGATGAGACCGAACAACGGGACTATTTGGATGAAGTGCAAAAAGCGTTCCAGGAAAAGCTGAATCTGATTCACTGGGCTGTCCATTCTGCGATGAATATAGTTCATGAAATTGTCGAAAAAAAAACCAACCTCGTGTAAAAACAAAAACAAACTATCCTCCTGTGTAGTGCCAGGCCAACACAATTTCGGAGCTTGGTATAGGTTTTGTTATTGGAATTCTACATCAGTTGGTTAATGCCATTGAATGAAGTACAAAATGTTGAGAATATTATTTTCGTATCCAAACTCAACACTGCCTTAACAACACGAATTGCTGCTCTTCGAGGTTTGGCATTCCAAACATCCTTAACATCGGCCCAAGATTTAACTTTCATGATGGGTGCAAAGTTTTCACGACGAAAAAGTGCACATTCAAGTATGTATATTGTATATCTTAATTTATTGAAGCAGTGATTTTTTCATAAATGTGTTCAATATTTTATGAAGCGATCGTGGATACTTGGAATCGTATCGAAAAGCTCGAACCACAGAAAAGTTATAGAGGCTTATTCTGCGACGCGAGTGACGTGACTCACGAAATTTCACGTCTTCGTCCTGCCTCCAGAAAATGCTTCAAAAAAGAAATTTTTTGTATCCATGAGCTTCAAATACCAATAACACCTCATCTGAACGAAAATTTCGAGGCAAGAATGGCTTTTTAAGCAAGCAAAACAATATGAAATTTCGCTAGTCACGTCATTCGCGTCGCAGAATAGGCCCCATAGTCATTTCTTCGCTCGACCGTTGAGCAGTTCAGTTAACTTTTCGTTGTCGTTGCGTTTCGATTGCTAGCTGGAGCCGAAATTAGAAAGAGTTGTTCTTTTCAGAACATTATTTCGTGCTTCAAGAGGCATTGTGAATCGCGGTTTTTTCAAACCTGTAATTAAGTTGCGTTCCCCCGCCCGCCCAAGATGGGCAAAGGGAAAAACAGTAAGCGAAAAAAGGGGCCCGACCCTGATGGTGGCAAGCAGTCTTCGGGTCGCGCGTCACTTCAGAGCGAAGGCTCTCCAAAACGAAAGTGCCCCCCAAGCCATGTTCGCTCGAGAAGCGACCGTTCATCACACGGATCGGAGAGCATGGATTCCGCTAGTGTGACCAGTGCATCTGTTTCACACTACACTCCCAGCGTGGCGCAGCCGCGCTCTCCAGTTCCCAAGCCTGCCGGAAACCTGCCTACTCCAACCAAAATAAAGATTCCGCCACTGGTGGTGAATGATGTTCCCCTCAACAAGCTGGTCAGCACATTAGCATCAGTGAACGCCCACGCCGAGTAGAAGCTTACGTCGATTGGCATAAAAGTTGTACTTTATGTCAAGGACGATTTCGTTCGAGCCACGAAGATCCTCAAGGACTCCAATATGGAGTTCTTTACCCACGACATCCCTGGTGAGAAACCATTCAAGGTGGTTATCCGGGGGCTTCCTAACATCAAAACCGACGTGATTGCGGCCGAAATCACAAACCGATACAAGCTGGTTCCCACTGGAGTTTTCCGCATAACGCGGAAAAATGAAAGCACCCGAAAACACCCGGATTGTCTTTTTTCTGGTCCACTTCCAGAAGGGGACAGTCACCCTCAACGCTTTACAAGCTGTCCGTTCCCTCTTCTCCATCATCGCCCGGTGGGAGCCGTACCGTGGTGGTCATCGTGACGTCACACAGTGCCAACGGTGCCTAGGCTTCGGTCATGGCACTCGAAATTGTAACATCGCTCCAAGGTGCAGCATCTGTGCCCAAAATCATTCAACATCTACCTGTCCGGTGGCGGAAGCAGCGGTGTTTACATGCGCCAATTGCGGAGGTGCGCACCAAGGTTCGGATCGCCAATGCCCCAAACGCGAGGAGTTCAAACAGATCCGAAAACATGCATCAACCAACCATCAGCCTGGTCGAAACAGAAAACGAACCCCCCCGGCGTTCACTGAAGCTAATTTCCCTGCCCTCCAGACCCGCGGTCTGGACCCCAAACCATCAATCAACCCCCCTGTTGGCCAACAATCACCCCCCCTGGCTTCCGATGGCAACCAACTCCCTCAAACAACAACTCCGATCTGTTCTCTGCGGACGAACTGATGGAAATCTTCGTCAACATGTCCGGCGCTTTACGCAAGTGTCGCAGCAAACCGGAGCAAATCCAAGTGCTCGGCAAATTCATCATCCAGTATGGCTGCTAAACCATTAATCATATTCACCTGGAACGCTCGCTCCATCAGAGCGAAAGCAATCGAGCTTGCTGATTTCCTCCGCAAGCACAGCATCGATGTGGGCCTCTTGACGGAAACCCACCTAAAATCAGGCGACAGCTTCTGGTTGCCAGACCACAACATCATCCGACTTGATCGCACCAGCTCCAGGGGGGGTGGTGTTGCGATCATCGTGAGAAAGGGTATCCAGTACCTTATCCTGCCACACTTCCGCACTTCGGTGATAGAGTCCCTTGGTGTGGAAGTGCAAACATCATCTGGTAACATCCAAGCCATCGCTGTGTACTGTCCCCGACAGTGTACAGCCAGCAACGACCTAGCGGCCAAATTCAAGCGTGACCTGACGGCCATCACTCGCAACAGTTCCCGTTTCGTCGTGGGTGGCGATCTGAACGCTCGCCATGCAGCATGGCGCAATTATCAACAGAACCAAAACGGGCGCTTGCTGTTTGACCACTCCCAGCACGGACTGTATACGGTGCAGTTCCCAGACGAGCCCACTTTCATCTCTCCGGCGGGAAATCCTTCCACGCTGGACTTCTTCTTGACGAACATCAGCGTTACCAAGCCGGTAGCGCACAACGACCTAAGCTCCGATCACCAACCGGTGGTGGCTGAAGTCGATGTCAACATAGCTCCAACCCCAAGATTCCAGCGGAAGGACTACCACCACGTGAACTGGGTGCATTTCGGTCGAGTGGTGGACGACAACATCAGCGATGATCCGACAATCAACTCTACAGAGGACATCGACGAAGCCATTCAAGAGTTCCAACGTGCCATAGCAGTGGCCGAAACGAGGTGCGTTCGACAAGTTCCTGTGAGGGGTAAGTTCATCACCTTAGATTCCCATACCCAGATTATGATCCGATTGAGAAACATCCGTAAACGCCAGTTTCAAAGATCTCGAAAACTTGAAATCAAACGTGAAGTAATCAATTTGAATAAGTGCATTGCATCCCGTATGGCTACTATCCGAAATGAAAACTTCGAAAAGCTTGTGCAAAGTCTCGATGAACGATCTAGACCATTTTGGAAAGTAGCGAAAATCTTGAAAACCCACCCTAAGCCCGTTCCACCTTTGAAAATAAATGATACTCTTCTCATCACTCCGAAGGAAAAAGCAAATGCGATTGGAGACCACATCTTGACTTCGCATCTTCTCGGTTCGAACATCCAAAGTCCACTCGAAAATCAAGTCAATCAATGTATCCACCAACTAGAAACCACCCCTTGTGTCATATCAGATAGAGACAAAGTAACCACTGATCAGATTTCCTTTGCGCTGAAATACTCCAAAAATATGAAGGCTCCTGGCTATGATGGAATTTTCAACCTCATTCTCAAGAAATTCAACATCAAAGCCCACTCGTTTCTATGTGCTATTTTTAATAAATGTTTGGAGCTTCATTACTTCCCAAACACCTGGAAAGTAGCCAAAATCATCCCAATACAAAAACCTGGAAAGGACCCAACATCACCTTCAAGCTATCGACCCATTAGCCTCCTCTCATCGTTGAGCAAACTTTTTGAAAAGCTCATTCTTAATAGGCTTCTTAACTTTGTTGACGACCATAACATCCTGCTTTCCGAACAGTTTGGATTTAGGAAAGGCCATTCAACCACTCATCAACTGATTCGGGTGATGAATAACATCAAAAGTAACAAAGCTGTTTCCAAGTCGACGGGAATGGCCTTATTAGACATCGAAAAGGCATTCGACAATGTCTGGCATGATGGACTCATATACAAGCTTAGAAATTACAACTTTCCACTTCACCTCATCAAGATCATCCAAAATTACCTTCAACAAAGGTCGTTTAGAGTATCCTTAAACGGTTGCTGTTCGGACACGTTCACCATCCCAGCAGGAGTTCCACAAGGTAGTTTACTGGGCCCGATCCTATACAACGTCTACACATCCGACATTCCTCCTCTGGGTGATGACGGATTACTCTTCCTTTTTGCTGATGATACAGCAATAACACCGTCAAGGGTAGAATTCCTCGTGAGATCACGAACAAACTCCAAAGATGCCTCAATGCCTTCGTCGAATACACCAATACGTGGAAAATTAAAATAAACGCAGCCAAAACAAAAACAATAATGTTTCTACACCGACAATCTCCGAAACTAAGACCTCCGCCTACATGTACAGTGGTTATGAATGGCACAAGGGTCGACTGGTCCAGCGAGGTGACATACCTGGGAGTACTGTTTGATGAGAAGATGTTATTCCGCTCGCATATCGAAAGGGTTTTGATCAAATGCTCAAGTCTTGTTCGGTGCCTGTATCCTCTCATATGTCGAAGATCAAAGCTCTCACTTACCAACAAACTGGCGATCTATAAACAAATCTTCACACCGGCGATACACTACGCATCTGCGGTATGGGAATCCAGTGCCCAAACTCACAGGAACAAACTCCAAGTGGCGCAAAATAGGACCCTAAGAATGATCTTGAATCTTTCCCGCTACACCAGGATTTCTCATCTACATGAAGAAGCAGACATTCAGTTAGTGGACCAGCGAATATCCAGATTTGTAACAGATTTGTACAAAAATGTAACACATCCGAACACACATTAATTCAAAATTTGTATATATTAGATTAGAGTGTAAATAGTATGATAGGTTGTAAATAGTAGTATTAGGTTCTGTACATAGTAGATATAAGTAGCTTTTTGAAAATTTCAAAACTGAACAATTCCACAAGATTGGACAAAACTTTTTGCAAATATTTAAAATTTTGTTAATGTAGAACAATCTCAAAACAACATTTCCACTAAAGCTGAAAAGAAGATTCTGTATCACTTAAAATTTAATATGTAACCACACAAAAATCCCTGAATAAAGATTAATTTAAAGTCAAAAAAAAAAAAAAAGTTATAGTCAATCGATTGATTCCACAGCAGAGCCAGCCACACTTGCCAACCAGAATTCAAGCTCGATCCAATCAACATTCTTGAAGCTGTTGAATGCATTGGATGCAGAGCCTCGACAAAACGAATTGTACGACCCATTTCAGCATTGGATGAATCACAAATACTCTCATCCAAGAGCACCACAAAGTTGCGACGGTTGTGTTGTGGCAGTACCCTCGAACCAAACATCAGGAGAGAAGTCATTTAACAGAATACAACAGGAATTGTTACTTCCTAACCGATAGTTGATAATAAGGATTATTCTGGAAAGATAATGACATTTTCGAAGGTAGTCTTGGATTTTGGTGTCCTGATCTCAATTTTTCAAGTTTTGCTGTTATTGTGATATATAAATTGGATTTTATAGAGCACTGGTGGAGGGATGTGATATATTGAATAATTGGGTGCTCAGCATTATTTTCAACTCCGCTTCTACACTTTATTAGGCACAACGATAGTTTTCAAACCTTTATCTCAACAACTCGGTAAACAATTGCTGTTTTTTCTGTTAATATACGTGTGTATGTGTAAGTAAGTGTGTGCTCAAAATTCTTCTAACACTTTTCAATTGTCTGATTTAATACTTTTTTCGGTTAATATTTTCTCCCCATGCCTGTCTCTTCCGTTAAACATGTGCGTGCGCAATTATTGCAGAGGTGTTTCGTCAAGTTATTCTTAATTAAATAGCCGCGCAAGTTCAACATAACTTAGCTTGGTCGTTCGTGATTCGTTTTTTTCTTTTGGGTTGGTTTTTTTTTCTCGAAAGAAAGGTCTATTTAACCATAGTCGATTGCATCGAGGAGTTTAAAATTGGTATCATTGTTTCGTAACACTTTTTTCTTCTTTGACAACGGCGCACAAAGCGAAAAAATCCACGTAAGAATTTAGCTTCCCCTTGCTTAATGTATAGCGTGCTTCTCAACTGTGCCTACAATAAGTTGGGGTACCGTTGAAAAGCACCCTGTACCATGTTAGGCATAATTTAGAATTTTCCAATTTTTTCGGCTAAAACGTAGCACTGGACACTCTCACAAAGCGATTTTCCACAACAGAAAAATGGCTAAGGAAAACGCATGGGTATAATTTTTTTGAATTCCTTTTACATATACTTACAAAATGTTAAATCTTTCGCATTTGGTAACTAACTGGTAGAATAGCATGAAGGTGTTAAAAGCAAACTAAAATGAACACAAGTCCAGAGCAAAGCAGTGTCACAGATTGTCGTGAGATTGTCGTAAGCCGCAAATAAAAAAAACCTGAAGATTGCTGCCGTACACAATAGAAGAAGAAAGTGCATTGTTGGGGATTAATAGTTTGTTTTGTTCGTTTGTTATTTATTAATCTTCGCAGTGTGTAGGTGTTTGATTGTATTAACTTTTTTTTTCCAAATTATCGATTTTAGTTTTGTGGTAGTAGCGGAAATAGAAAGTAAAATCGATTAAAACAATTACAAAATGATTGTTTGCGGTATAAAAAAAAAACAATATTATAAATTAAAAGAGAGAGTGCCAAAATAAAGGATGTAAGGGCCAATTTCGGTGCGGAAAAATTAGTGAAAATGAAATAATGGAAAACAAACAAAAACAACAAAAGATGAACTACGTGAGTTTTTTTTTCTGTGGTATATTAATTTATTGTTTGTATAAATATTTTATTATTGTTAAATAATATTTCTGACGTAGTTACAAATACATTTATACATGCTTTGCGCTAGATAATTACAAGTCGATACTCTTCCAGTGTGTGTGTGCTGATGATTTGTTTAATTTGCTTGTGTGTAATGCTGGTTTTAAGAATATTAACCTTTTTTTCACAACGAAATAGTTATTTTTGTGAGTTTGTTATAGATTATTTAAACCATTGTTACTAAATACACTGTGATGGCTTCACATGATTCGGTGTGTGTGAGTTTTGGGTGTTGGCGTTTATTTCGAATGTGGGTTTCTAGTTTTGCAAAAATTGGATCCTCTGATCCGTTACTTTTGCTCAAGACTATACTGCCGTTCTAAGCAAGATTGTCCCATGTGGAAAAACGTGCAAACGAGAAAAACGCGATTGAAATATCAGCTATATTTCCAATTTTTCTCTCAAACTAAAAATTCACCGACAGTTTTTTCGTAGTGAACAGTTCAAGTTAATCATTTTACAATGTTTTCTGCCAAAAAAATTACATTCTCTACAAAAAAAAACAGCAAATTAGAGCCAAAAATGCTCCGTGTGACACTTTTGCGTAGAATCAGAACGCATGCCGATGCTAGTTCTACGAAAAACTGTCACACGGCTACAATTTTTCTATCATTTTAAAAGCTTGCGTAGTTTATTTTTTTGCCAAAAACTCATGCTAAACCGCAATTTGAGAAATACGTTCCTCTTTGTTTATAAAAATGTATAGTTGAGTATGGATCTTGTAAGTAGTGCCTATCGAAAAGTGTTTAGTGAAAATTTCTCTGAATAAAACACTCAAGGCTTCTCGCTCCTCCTCTGCCCTCTATTTTAGTGTTCTTTTCAGTGAATAACATTAAATTCAACAGTTTGAACTCATCTTAAGACAATTTTTTGATAAAATTTGCATTTTTCATAGAATTTTCTCTAGTGTGACATTCTTGCGTAGAACTATCAACATAGAGACAATCACCTTGATGAAAATTTCGTATAAGTTCAGAACAAAGTATACTTGTTTGTGTTTTTATTCGAAAGTTAACACAAAAAGAGACCGTTTCCAGCAAAAAAATGAAAATGACCCAGAAGTCACATGGGACATTCTTGCGTAGAACGGCAGTATACTACTCTAAGATGTGTGTTCAAATCTCTATTTATTACATTTTTTCATGCAGTTATATGTTGCATCTGGGGTCGCTAACTTGGTTAGAACTTAAAATTCAAAATGTATCCGTTCTTTTATCTTTTTTTTTTGAGTTAGCCGGACTACTTCTAAGTAGTGTCATACTCTTTCATCTTCAAAATCATTTTAAATCCAAACTTTTTCCGTTGGATTCTACCATCCTAGATAAAATCAATGTGTGTAGATGAGTTTCAGATAAAAAAAAACAACTCGCGGTTATTGCATAAAAACTAAAGAACGAACGTAACGAAAATATGACTCGATTAATTCAGCTGCTCAGCATTTCCTTAGATGGCTCTCGTTACAGCTGGCTGCTGACTGGCAGCGGTTCCCAGGACGACCTTGTTGGCGAACGCAACGATGGCCGAGGCCGGCTGGGTGTTCTCAAGCTCGCAGAACACGTGGCACTGGTTGTCCGCCGAGGTCGGCGACCGTTTGGCGACGAAGGCAAAAATACGCCTGTTGGATGAAATTGAAAGAATTTTTAAAATCAGCTTCTAAGTTATGTGATTTGTGGCTGGGTGCGCTTACTTGGACGCTGGGATGTCTCCCGTGCTCGACGGAATGCTCCACCGGTGCTCGTCCGGATCAAGTCCACAGAAGGAAACGTTGTTGGACGCGTAGTGCCGCCTGAAAGAAATTTCAAGAATGAGTTCAAATTCAATTGGCTATCGTTGAGCAGCTCACTCACCTAAAGAACAGCTGCCGAGTGTTGTCGGTCAGCGTGATGCCCTGGATCGATACCTTGAAGTGCACTTGGGTGGGTTTCGGCAGTGGCCGCAGGGACAGCAGTGAACCGACGGCTTTCCTTATGGCTTGAGGTCCTATAAAAAGAAAATTAAACAATCAGTGTACGTGTGGAGTTCAGAACACATCGTATCGGAGTCGTATTTACCTGTCAATGACTCAGTATCACAGGTGAACAAGTACAGGACATTACAGGCGGCCCCTTGGGAAAGCAACTGTTGCTGGGCCGGCGATGTGAATTCCGTCTGTTGAAGATCCTGGGAATATCAGAGAAATGATGAATGAGACTCTTTTGAACAAAAAATCTGGGATAACTCACCATGTCCGGTATGATGAGCCTGCAGGGCAGTGCCAGGGGTGTGATCGAGTGCTGATAGACGAGAGCCGAGAGCGATGTGAAAACTGGTTCGTTAGCGCAACCCTTCAACCGGACACCCCTAATGGTGGGTTCCACCAAGAAGTGCCGCACAAGCTCGTCGCTGTTGGGACCTTTTGAAGCTACGCCCGGCGGTGGATGGGTGACCTTGACCACCAGACCGTAGGCATTGGCGAAGGTGGTCGAATCGCGCACCACGAACGTACCCGGAGGGGCATTCCGCAGCAAGGTGATCGCTTCCTCGCGGGTGATGCCCGGTTTGTACCAATACTTGGAGGAATCGCGGGCAAACTTGACGAACTGCGGGGCCACCTCCTGGGGTTCGCTGTTGGCGTTCGAGGTCGTCGAGTTGCGACGTGATGTGTAGCATGAAACCGTTTCGTTTTGGTTGATGATTTCCTGACGATTACCGGAGAAGAGGTCCTTGCTGGAGAAGTGGAAAGAAAAGGTGAGTTAAACGGTTTGATTTTTTTTTGTGTAGCTTTTCAACCCTGCGGACATAGGCGAGGGTTTTGGATCATGCACTCTCACGCAGTATTATTTATGGTTTGACAGGAAAAAAAAGGTTAATCGTGTCGAGGGTTAGACGAATACTCAAACTGAATTATTGACACACTTTTAAGCATCTAAGGCTGCATGTTAATAAAAAAATTTCATCCATGTTTCTCTTGAGAAACAGGAACAAATCTCTCATGTACCTAATCAAATAACTTTTAAAGAACACTAACACATTGCGGACCAAATACGAGATATCTCAATAAGTCGATTTTGCCCAATTTTTTTTGCGCATGAAAATTTGCACAGCTCAAATCAATACTGCTCGGGTTCGCCGGTTTCATCACGTTTACCGTGGTGAAACTGGCTAACGCGCCGTTGTACTGAAGCGGAGATTGCAGGTTCAAGTCCTGCCGGTGAGCCGTTGTATCTTTTTCGAAAAATTCATGATATTTACGGCTTATGTTATTTCGTTCTTTGATAGCTCTGTTTCTCTAATTGTTTCCCTCATCTATGAAAATGTGCCCAGCTCAATTTTTTGGGTAAATCAACAAAATGTATATGATCAGTTTACAAAATTCGATCATGAAATTTTTCTCATACATCCAGTGCCACCATGCGCGAGTGATCAAACATTGTAACGATTTTTTAATGTTAACCCACTTAAGCCCAATTTTTGCCTAAAAATTCACAGAAGTTTTGTTTAATACAACTTAAGTTCTACGAAAAACTTAATCGTTAAAAAAAATTCTCAGTACTTTCTCGGTTGCGAAAATTGAACATATTTGTCGAGCTGTTGTCATTTGTTCACTCCGTTGTTTAAACTAAGCATTCCAGAATGTTTTCCAGTACGTGTCCGGGCCGTGCAATTCCTGGAAATTTTTTCGGAAGAACCGGGCATTCGATTTCAAATTTTTCATTCCATTCGGTCAAAACTGGGCAAAATTCATCCATTATTTGAACAAAGTTAAGAGAAAAAATAGGTTAAAATGACTTGAATTTTTGATTGTTCTTCTAAGCACATCAAACTTTTTTTGATGCTTCAAAAAACAAATTCTAATTAATTTAACTGAAAATAACTCTAAAGCATGGCCGTAGGAACGGAGGGGGGGGGGAGCAGGGGGTTAACCCCCCTCCCCCTGAGGGTCCAGAAAAAGCAAGCAAGGTATTGTAGTCTACACTCAAAATTTTGAATTCTTCATCGAAAAAGGATAAAGCTGTTTTGAAATCGTCGTTCAAATTTGTTTAAGTATTTGAATACTAAAAATATTTCAATGATTATTTGAGACCCCTCCCTCTTTCCAGTAGAAAGGGGGAGGGGGCCTCTTTCAGATTTTTTTACATAACTCAAAAACTAATAAAGCAAATGGAACCAAATTTGGCATGGGAGAGTATTTTGATACGAAAAATATTTCTATGATTATTTGAGACCAATCCCTCTTTCCTGTAGAGAGAAATAAAGGGGGAAGAGGCCTCTTTTATAATTTTTTACACAACTCAAAAACTAATTAAGCAAATGGAACCAAATTTGGCATGGGCGGGTATTTGGGAACGTGACATGTTCTAATGATTGTTTGAGACCCCTTCCTTCTTCCAGCGGGGAGAAAGGAAAGAGGGAGGAGACTTTCATACAATTTTTACAGCATAACTCAAAAACTACAACAGCAAACGGAACCAAATTTGGCATGGAACGATATTTGGGTACGAGAAATGCTTCTATGAATATTTGGTATCCCTCACTCCTTCAAAGAGGTGGATGAAAAGGGGGAGGAAAGGTCTCCCTTACAATTTTCAGTATAACTTGAGAGTTGATCGAGCAAATTGAACCATATTTGGCATATGAGGGTATTCAGATACGAGAAATGTTTCTATCATAAATTGAAGCCCCACCTTTTTTAAGCGGAAAGATATAAAGAGGGAAAGGGGAGTTTCCATATATTTTTTTTTTGCATAACTCGAGAATTTATCGAGCAAATGAAATCAAATTTGGCATCAGAAAGTATTTGAGTACGAAAAATACTTTTTCTATGTGAAACAATTCCTTTCTTGCCGTAGGATGATAGAATTGGGAATATAGGAAAGGCAGAGGAGGCTATATTTAACTTTTTTTTTTTTACAAAATCCGAGAAATGGACAAACCTTAACATGGAAAATCATTTTGGTATGATTCTATGATTATTCGACACACCATCTTCCTTTCAGTGAGTAGGTAGTTCTTAATTTATGCTAACGAAGCCAACAAATGGGAACAAATGTAGCATGGAAATGTACTTCGTTACGAGATATGTTTCTACGATTGTTATAGATCCTTACGCTTTACAGTGTAAAGAGGGGAAGAAAGGAAAAGGCTCCATATAAATTTTGTTGTAAAGCTTAAAAACTTATCAACCAATGGAACTATATTTTATATAAGAGGATTTTTGGGAACGAAAAAATTAGGTATGATTATTAAAAATCACGACCTCCATTCAGCATGGGGTGAAGGTAAGGTCAGGGGAGGGCTCTCTTATCAGTTTTTCAGCATAAATCCAGAACATATCGGCCCTTATTCTGCGCCTCGAGTGACGTGACGATAGTAGAGTCACCCAAGTCACTCTATTCCAGCAGTCGGTTTAGGTGAGGAACGTCACTTCGGATGAACTTTGTGAGTTCTTACCCTATTCTCGTAGTCACCGTGGGTGAGAATCGTCGCATTCGGGTGACGATTTTAGGTGACAATTGTCGGTACCTTTTCAGGTGGCGACGAGATAGAAATTCAATGAAAAATTTATGAAACAGGGAATAATTTGGCTCTAAAAGTTCAACAACATTAAAGTATGACCATTTTAAAAACAATTATCACGAACAAATCTAGATTCGCTAAACTAATTCGGCGATCGATGAGGATTGTCGGTACCTTTTCAGGTGGTGTCGAAAAAAAAATTTAACAGAACATTTATGTACACGGGAATAAAAGGCTTTAAATAGTTAATTAAATGATAAAGAATGATAGTTTTAAATATGTAAGTTTTTTATTTATTTATTGAATTTTTTTGCAAAATGTAAAAACGTGAAAACACGAACACTTTGAAAATAAAATATTAGTAATTAGTCCGTTTACTTTCACTATTATCATTAGGATTTTTCCTCGAAATATTAAATATTTTGACGGAATGTGGAATTCAAGTGAAGGATACAGGTGAGGTTTACCGGTATAAATAAGGGACAAGTCAGAAAATTTAAACAACAATGAATTTCCTGGGAGGTTATAAAGCAAAATAACCCGTCATATAAAAATCAATTGAATTCGCTTCTTTCATTTGGTTCAATGCTTAATTAATAAAAATCATTTGATTTACTTTGATTAGCCTTTTGTGCACTGGTTGATTAAAGCAGCAGCAGCCGTCAATTGTGCATTTGTTTCCGCAGGTTCCGGATTCAGGTTTTTCCTCTTGAAGGCACAAAAATGCGCGTTTTTTCTTCTATGTTCCTTGCTGTCACCATATAACCCGTTTGTGGTCTTTCACGCACCGGAATTTTCACTAACAACTTCAAAAATCAGGACGGAAGATTCGAATCGCGAGCAAAAACTAATCAAAACATAACAATTTCTATCATTTTGACAGATGTGTTCATTCGGTCGCTCACCTAGAATGAACCTCTGTCACTTTACTCGGATCGACTCCGGGAATAAGGTGACAAATCTCACGGTGACTCCGAGGTGAGGTGACAATCATCACGTCACGCGCGGCGCAGAATAAGGGCCATCAAGAATAAATAACCGTATTGTATAAGTTAGATTGTTTGCGCACGATTAATTTGAGACCCTCCAGACAGATTCAAATTATCAGATCTTTAACACAAATTTATAGAGCAAGATTCAAAATATTCGTTTAAGTTATCTTTGTGTTGCAATTCGAAACTCCATCTGCAGCTCTCATTTTATAGCGGTTGCTTATAAATTATGTTAAAATTTGATTTAAAATAATGCCAATAAAACAATAAAAATTTGAATAATTTTTGAAAATACCACTTGATTTTGAGAGGTGTTGCAAAGCACACCGGGTCAGCTAGTTAAATATAAATAATTGAAATAATAAATTAAAATTTATATCAAAGATTCATGACTGAGGGCTCTAATTATAACCAATTTCAATTCTTGGCTTATATTTTAAATTCTGATCTGCCTGAATGCTGAATTCATTTTTGTACATTTCAAAAATCATATTGAAACTTTAAAACATATCCAAATATCAATTTTGAATTCAGGTTCAGAATTCAGATTTCGAATTAATACACAAAACTGTTATTAGATTCAGCTCGTCAATGGGTTTCACTGTCGAATTAACACATTAAGGACTGCGAAAAAAATTAATTAAGCCAAATATTTAACAAAGAATTCTTTTATTGGGGGAACTTATCAACATTAATCTTAAATCTTAAATTTGGATCTAGTTTGGAAGAATCAGATTCGAATCACACAAATTTATAATTTATTTTGAAAATTTTATTTATCAAATGATCAAATCAAAAGAGCTTGATAGATCTAGCTTTTTTTTTTATTTGAGCGTGGGTTTAAGAAATAAAAGACTGTTTTTAAAAAAATCGAATGCTATGTCCAATTCTAATGAGCTTAAATTGCCATAACTTTTTTTTAGCAAATGCAAAGATTTCAATCATCGATGAGAGTAAGTATGCTATTTTATCTAGCTTTAGAATCAAGCTTGTCCAATGTTTAAAGAAGAAAAAACATTTTCAAAAATTTCTATAAAATAAATCAGGGAAAGTATCAATGTAAAAGAACTTAATTATGAATAATCAAATAGTACAGACCCCGTTCGATTTTGGCAACACGCCCGTACATTTTGTGTTGCCAAAATCGAATGTTGCTAAAATCGAACGGCTTTTTTCTCATCTTGTTTTTAAGTTATTTTTACAAAATAACTATTATTATCATCAAAAACGTCGTTTTTAGTCTATTTCCGACCACTTGTAATCATTTTAAAATATGAATGTTTGAAAATCACCAAAATTTTCTTCTATAATTTGTTCTGAATTGTTTAACGGATAAATCAAGCATAAGTTTACTTTTTTTGGACGTTGCAATTGGCGTTGAGGACCAAAACTATGGAAAAAGGGTGCGAAATAAGAATAGTACCACTTGTGTTTATCTGCAAAAACAAGATTATTTCTAAAAATGTACTTTGTAAAAGTGAATAATAATGCTTCTACGATTTATTTGAATAGTTTGCTGCATTTTAGGGAGTTTCCTAGAATTCCAAAGATTTTCAAAGGTTTTTAAATGGTGTTTTAAGAGATGCTTTAAGATGAATTAAGGAACTTGATATTTGAGCTGTAATTCTTTAACAAACTACTTACTTTCTTCATTAAAATGACGTGAAATGATGAATTAAACATTTTCGGTTTATTTTAAATCAGAAAAAAACAGGTTGGAATTCATAAACTTAGATTTTTTTCAATAAACATCACTTTTTCCAGTTTCAAGTCATAGATAGCAGCACTATCTTGCCGTTAAAACCAAATTAAGTCTCAGTATTGATTTTTCAGGTTTATTTATTCATCATTTCGAGGTAGTTTTCCAACACAGATTTGTTGGAGTTCATGCTGCAGAAATCTTTTCAGGATTTTCAAAAAAAAAAAAACCAGCACAAGAATATAACACCGCCAAAATTCCTGCTCATCTCAACTTCCGATTCAATTTCAAATCATACCAATAATACTGCTAGTTATCTGGTTCATCAAGCTCCATCGGAAAGTACAAAATTATTCTGATTATCGGTCGAAGAAATTCACTTTTATGGGTCCTTGATGAAATTCTTTTTTTTTTTTTTTTTTTTGATATTGTGATCTTAGAATTTCCAAGGCGGTCACACAGTACCAAGTACTTAGTTCTTGACCAAAATCATCCAGCACACCTGAACTAATCCCAGATATTCGAAAATGGGCATCAATTCGGTTTAATTGCAAGAAAGTGCTGCCATCTATGACTTGAAACTAGAGAAATAGCGTTTGACTATTTAAAAACATTAGTATTTTTGAATTTGAAGCCTGTTTTTTTTATTCAAATTCAGCATCAAATCTATGTTTCGTCAATTTGCATCATACTTATGAATGATAATGAAGAAATAAAGCAGTTTGATAAAGTATTATAGCTCAAGTATCAAATTCCTAAACGCTAGAGGAGCATCTCTTAAAACCCCCTTTTAAAACCTTTGAAAATCTTTGGAATTCTAGAAAACTCCTTAAAATACAGTTATCTATTCAGATAATTCGTAGAAGCATTATTATTTACTTTTACACAGTAAATTTTTTGAAATAATCTTGTTTTTGTTGAAAAAACACAAATGGTGCTATTCTTATTTCGCACCCTTTTTCCATAGTTTTGGTCCTCAACGCCAATTGCTACGTCCACAAAAAGTAAACTTATGCTTGATTTATCCATTAAACAATTCAAAACAATTGGTAGAACAAAGTTTTGTTGATTTTCAATCATTCATATTTTAACAAGCAAAACACATAGTGGTGCTGTTCTTATTTCTCTCACTGTATACTCATTACTTTCTTTCAAAAGTCTTCTGGAACGATGTATATCACAGCAATAACTAAAAAACTATATTTTTTATTTTTGTGGTTCAAATTCACTTTCACAATTTTTTTTACATATTTTATGAATGAAATTTTAGTACTATTGGTATACGGTTTCTAGCGCTAGTTTAAGAAAATATCATAACGTTGTTAATATGAATTGTTATTTATTAAGTGAAAGATTGAATTGTGAACGTTTGGTATAACATCAGGGTAAATTTTCATTGATCAAATATAAAATAAGAATATCGGTTTTGTCAAGAACATAGACTTTTTTCCGGCAATTTAAATGCTTATTTTCAATTCAATTACCAACGAAAGTAGCGTGTTTGTCAAACATGATAAAATAATTATATTTAAAAAAAATATTTCCTGAGTAAATTTATCATACAACTTGTATCGTTTACGAAAATATAAAACATCATCATCCTCATGTGCTCATTAATATTTCTCCGATTTTTATTTGCCTTTGCCGTCTTGCTTTTGTTATTGATTCTGAATTTAAAATAAGGTTGCCAGATTGCCCGGTTTTATCCGGGTTTGCCCGGATATTTAATACTAAATTTGAGAACAGTCCGGCCCAGCCCGGTTGCCCGGATTTCATTGAAAAGTGTTCGGATTTTGCCCGGATTTATTCACTTTATTTGGAAAAATAAACGAAAAAAAAAACAACAAACACCTACAAAACGAAATTTTTTTTAGCAAGTTTTATAAAAATTATCATGAAAGGTGTTTTGGAAGCCTAAAATACGGTTCAATATCTATCTACATATCAAAACAAATCATCGATATATCTACTATCGCCTATTTTTCCATCGCTTCCTATTTCTATACAATTATGAACGGTACTGTACATTCATACATATATACATTACAAAATTTAAATTAAGACTTAAGTTTCATTTTTTCCAGTGTTAGTCAGTTAACTTTGTAAAAGTTTTCCAAGAAAAAAAGCGAGACATTTTGAGGAAAAAGCGGACAGCGGGACATGTCCCGAACGGCAACCCTAATTAAAGTTGTTTTTTTGGCCGATATTTGATTGACTGGTTAAAGTGCGTTTATTTGGAAGGGTGCCGTGCGCCAAGCGATTAAGCACCCTTTGCCCGATATTTGAAAATTTCTAAAATCAAACACTCTCCCCTTCCCCCCTCCCCATGAGCGAGCTCTAGGATCGCGCCTGATTGCCACTCTAATCCGCACTTTTTCTTTAAAGTCAAAATAAACTGCCGCAACTTCTCAGTACCAAAAGGTATAGCAGAGTGACCATGAACGTGACAGTACTTTGCAGATGTGAATTTGTTCCGCCGCTCGAGTTCGCAAAAGGCTCCGTAATATTGCATCGCATCGCTCTCACTATGGCCGATGACTTAATTAGTAGCGTCATCGCTTCTACCAAATTCAAAGGTACACATTTCACAGAAATGTTAGAACTGTATCAACACGTCACTTAGTACGTTCAGCGTGTTACCCACCATCCACAGCTATATTCAGATCATAATTTTGATCCAACACTTACTCGTAGTAGAACGTACAGCTGTGGGGTTTCTTTTCGATAACCGGGACGATGCACTGGAAGCGACTTACCGTCGTTTTGAGCTTCTCAAAGTGCTTCAGCAGCATGGTTTTGCTAGGTTTTTTTTCATAATAAGAATTTCGTTTGTTAGTCGAAGTGCAATTTGAGAAAAAAAAGCAGCTTTTTGTTGTTGTTTAGTTCGCAGTGCAGCAAAATCAACTTGTGTACATTAGTGTCATGCTTAAGGTTGCCAGAATTTTTTCCACTCCCATCCGGGCCTAGCAATTCCGGGCATTTTTTCAAAAAAACCTGGCAAAATCCGGGCATGGATTTCAATTTTTCAAATCCAATAACCGGGCAAAAACCGGGCAAAATTTAGGTGTTATTATATATAAAAGCAAAGAAAAAATGCAAAAAAAAAATGAAATTAATATTTTATTAATGTAATTGCAGACTTCCAAAAACTTTTTGGAACACTTAAACATTTAAAGGTTTATAAAAGTAAATCAGGAAATTATTTGAAACAATCGTTGAAAATGTCCATACCGTTAATCGATTTTGCCGAAACTTACTCAAAAACTTTGATTTTTTTTTATGTCTTTGTGAAAATTGTGAAAAAATCCGGGCAATATCCGGACTTTTTTCACGATATCCGGGCAACCGGGCCGGACCGGACTTTCTCGAAATTTTGCATCAAATATCCGGGCAAACCCGGATAAAACCGGGCAATCTGGCAAGCTTAGTCATGCTTGAATGTTGGTATTATTTTGAAGGTGAACTGAAAAACGTTAACGGCCACTCTGTCGACTCGAATGTAACATTTGATCCTGTACTGTGATCTTTTTTCCTCTCTAAATTTGTATAGGAACAATTCGAGACGAACGTGCAACTCGATTGATTAAAATCGAGAACATAACTACTACAACAATCATCATTTCAATAACTAAAACAAACATTTCCCCCTAGAAATTTTAAGTGTTAATCCTCCTAGCAGTGTCAATTGTTGGTTGCTAGTACTGGTTGGGTTGTGTGAGTTCAACAGACTTTGTCGAGTGTGAGTTTACTTCTTTACTCTAAACATTCATCAATAATACTGTTGTTGATTCTTTGTTTTGTGTAGTGATGTTAAGAAAAAAATGTGAAAGTTGGATATGTCTCTGGGCATGGTTTTCCTGAATGCTAACCTCAAGTCGTACGTTGAAACGGTCGATTTTTGACTTCGGAGCGACCAAGTCGAGTTATATTTTCTATGAATAAATATTTAATTGAAGGTTAAATTAATTGTGGAATGAGAATTTTGATTTCTGCATCGCTATGGAATTTTTAAGATGATTGTTTCCGTTCGAGTACCTATTAGTGATTAGTGGTTTAAGTGGGTTCGAAAAGCACATTATACCCTAAATTTTTCAAAGCTAAATGATAAGACCTTTTGCTTTAACCAATATCTGCTTTATTCGCTTGTAAAATCTAATCAAATTTTGGCTAGTCACTAAACCAAAACTTCATTATTCCTCAAACTATGCAATTGACCAATAGTTTGAATAAAAACTTCAATGAAAAATTTTCTTGTCAATCTCTATTCAAACAGTACGTTTTAAATTGTTGAACGCAGCAGGCGTTTGATGGCAGCAAATACTCATAGTAACCCATGTATTAATTTTAATAAAAAATTTCTCTCTCTTGAACCGACTGTTAACGAAGCTAAAACGTTCTTTACGGCTCTCTATATTTCAAAAGTTTCTGGGCCCAGAGTAAAAAAGATAAACGTCAAAGTTTCTTTAAATTCGAGTTTTAAAAAGCAGTTTAACGTCGCGATTTTCTTAAATGTCTACCGGTCAAGGCGATGTAGCTGCATCAGCAAAAACGTTCAGTCGATAGAACTGCTCATGGGCCGTGAAAATCGGTGCACGTCGCAATTCGCAGTCCAGACTTTCCTCAAATCGGAAGATGTGTGGAACGCGGTGAAGCCGACACCGATTGAGGATGGAACCATGCCGGCCGTAAACCCGGTGAAGGAGATAAGCACGTGGCAAAATGATTCTTCTGCTTAACCTTACGAATTATGTCCATGTGTGGGAAGCGAGAACTGCGCAGCAAATGTAGTCGAAATTGGAAGCAGCGTTTGAGGATTCCGGACTGACACGAAAAGTTGGCTTGCTGCGAAAATAAATTAAAACGTCGCTAGCAACGAGCGACTCCATGGAAACGTATGCAAACACTGAAGTATCACAACAGCACATAAACTACGTGGAATCGGTTTTGACATAAGCGAAGAGTGGATAGAAAGTCTTTTGTTGGTAGGATTACCGGAATCGTACAGCCCAATGGTGATGGCACTCGAAAACTTCGGTGCAGCAATCAACGAAGCTACTGCAGGAAAAGTTAGAGCACCTGAGCCATCAGCAGGATCAGCGTATGGAGGGAGGGAACATTTTTCAAAACCACCACCGAAACAGCATCAAGAAAGGCAACCATCGGATGTGAAGCGGGGTCAAATTAGCAGAATATGGAAATAGCCTTCAAGGAACTGTCCACTTAAAGATAGGAAGTTTAAAGCATGGTGTACCGTTTAATCGACAGAGGAATTGGCTGTAGATGTCCTGTCGAAGCCGCTCCAGAGAGAACGCCTCGAAAAGAGTAACGTGTTAAGATGGGTGTATTTCCTGAATAATTCGAGGAGGTGTGTTGAACACAAAACAGTACAGCAGGTCTCCGCAGAACAAATCATCATATGCAAGGCTAGTAATTTTCAGTCAATTTCATTCGATCCTGATCAGTCGTCTACGAATTGAATGATCAAGCAACCAACAATGTCAGTCTGGCAGCAATGTCAATGTTGCATGACATTGTCGCATTCCAGTCAAATCACATATACGGGCAGCTTTTTTATTAAATTTTATGGTTGTGTTGGAGAGATTTTTTTGTTATTAATAATGATAAAAAAAATGTCGTAGCAATCAAGATTTAGATTTTTCAACTTGATCATGACATTGCACAATGGTGCAGAACATCAATCTAGCTGTACGAAATTAATAGCGCCCAAGGATGAAGAGACAGACATTTCATGTCTTCAGCAACGTTGTTCAATTTTACATGGAGCATATTCTAATATCAAAATTTTTGCCAAGGGGTCCACCGACAGCTCGATAAAAATGCTAACTTTTTTGTTTTTCAAATAAGGGCTTTGATGTCTTCGACACGAACTGGGCCGGCATCGTTACTGGTTCGTACTAAAGATTGAGACTCTCAAAATTATGCAGTGAGATTGTATTGCGAGATTCTTTCACTTGACTCATTGTGTAATGTTGATAATCTCGAACCAGCAGGTGGACCGTAGTTGATAGCAGGCTCAAGCTCAAGCAAACTGATAAAAAAATATATTCCAATGGGGAATTCTCGGGACCGTGAGAAAGCAATATTTCGGTAAAATTTAGGTGTACACTCATTTTTGGGGGCCACTGTATATTCAACAAGTACTTCACTTTTCTTGAAACCGCTCAATCACATTTTTACTAAAGCGAAAACCGTCAGATCGTTTGGTTCATCAATAGCGAACCCGCCGTATCTCATTCATTCATTCATCATTTCATCATTTTTTTCCTCAAATGGCGAACTCGCCTTCTCTCATTTTCTTCACTTATGGCGAACCCGCCTCATCTTATTTTTTATCATGGCGAACCCGTCTTCTCTCATTTTCTTAATATGGCGAACCCGCCTCATCCCATTTCGTTTTAATTTGGCGAACCCGCCTCATCTATTTTTTTTTTACAAATGGCGAACCCGCCTCATCTTTTTTTTTTTATTATGGCGAACTCGCCTTCTTTCATTTTTTTTACAAATGGCGAACCCGCCTCATCTTATTTTTTATTATGGCGAACCCGCCTTCTCTCATTCTTTTTCTATTATGGCAAACCCGCCTTATCTCATTTTTTTAACCAATGGCGAACCCGCCTTATCTTTTTCACTATGGCGAACCCGTTTGATCGCCTCAACGATTATCCATTGGCCAATCCGCCTGATCACCTTCAATATTGGCGAAGCCCCTGATCACGTTTTACTGATGGCGAATCCGTCTATCAACTTCAGGAAATTATAATAAATATTTGAAATAAGTCATTACTATCATTTTAGGATGATGTTATGAACAACCGGCCATGATTCAAACTCGCTTATATCAAACAAGTCTTTAATTGAAAATAACAATCGATTATATGGTGCAGAACTTTTACAAACAGGAAATAATCAATCTAATAATAGTTTGAATCTTTCTTCCATTGATCGATCGTCGTAGCAGCTATTTTATTTCAATGCTATTGAAAATTTTCCACCAGCACGCTTTTTTACTTTATACTTACAGTAGATTGTTCTTATGTGCGTGTTTATTTGCTCTTCGTCGCCAATATAGAATCCTTAATAATAGTAAGATTGTACCCGAAAAATATCTCTCTTGAGACCTGTAAATATACGAGTCTTCTCTTATCACGTTAATGATTTCAATTGACATTCTTCAGCTGTATATCCACTCGATTACTGCGATCGAGTAGATACCACAACACCGGAACTTCTCCCAATCGAAAAATATTTGACAATAGTTAAGCAATATCGTAAGAAGATCCAAAAAACTGTAACCAGCGAGAAGCAGTTCAAATCAAACTGGCGTTCTGCGCCGAAGAAACTGGATAAAATGACTGTTCAAAATCTGATGGCAGGCGTCAAACGAAAGTCTCGCCAATTTGGACTTGGTCGACCGGAATCTTTACTGAGTTTTTTTTCCGTTTGTCCGTTTGTTTGAACTTCAAAAAGAAAGACAATTTGATTTTTTTTTAACAAAAAAATCGATTTACACGCACAATTTAGTTGACTACTTTTTGATCCGAGCACCCTTTAGTCAAAATAGCTTCCAAATTCAGCTTACTTAGTCCCTCATTGAAATTTGTTGAGCATTTGGTAGCTGGTCTTTTTTCGATTTCCTCTTAGACTTGCATAACGTGAAAAGGAATTATTATTGCTAAATATTATCTGAGAATAATATTTGAATTACATTACGAGGTTCTTAAAACTATTAGCTTTGTACAAATCGGTTGAAAAACAAGAGAGATTTAGCAATTTTAAGTTCTTTCAAGTGAGAAGTGTCAAATTGTGTATTCTACATGAAACAATTGAGGGTTCCAGATGAATTTTTTTATTTGAATGAATAAATTCTAAAGCCGCCAAACTTCCAAACAGTGTCAAATATTGACACAATCCACGAAAAATATTGTGTTGGTCAAAAAAAAAACTCTCTGGAGCCACCTTTCGATGCGAATTTTAAAAAAAATGTAAATGAGATCAACTCTTCTCAAAGCTCCACTCCATTCTATTTCATGTCAGAATGAGTAATGTCAAATGAGTAATCTCTTTTCTATGGTACATATAATCATCAAAAAGTATCAAAAATTTCGAACAAAGTAATGTGCTTTTCTTGGGAAAGAATGTTAAGTTTCGGGCAGTGTTGTTTGCGGATGTTTCATATGGATGGATTCGGAAGGAATATAAGAAGTGTTCAAATGATCTACGATAATCGAAACCTCCGGCTTACCGTTGTGATGTCGGACTCTTGGGCGGCAGCGCTGGACTAGAGGTGCCATTGGCCAGACCGTACGGCGTTCGGGGCGTCACGGGGAAGGCGGGCGTTTCGGGCCGGGGCGATCCACCGGTCGGCGAGTTGTCCGGTTCCGTCTCCGAGCGGTACGAGGAGAACGATTCCTCCCGGGCCTGTTTGGGTGGGGTGTGTGAGTTCCAGATAAAAAAGAACTTAGTTTTTTGTTAGGAATAGGTGCTTCATCGTTGATGAAGTTTCTTGGGAATGACACTGAAAGGCCGAACTTGTGAAATCGGCTATTTAGTGTCATTTAGGAATTGGTCTCTGTTTTTACCTATTTTGTCGACAAGAATCTTAAAACTAATTCTTCTAAGTGCAGTAATTAGTTGACCTTCAACGTGGGACCGGTAACTGTCACGCCTTTATAGCATTGAGTGACATTTGGTAGGGAACAATTGTAAGCATGCATGATTAAATAGGCAACTATACCATCCAGGAAGTCTGGTCAACTTCATGACGTTAGCCACAATTATGAACTATATAACAAGAACATTTATTGTTTAAATCATGATAACATGAACTTGATGGGTAGCACTTAGCATAAATAGCAAGCAAGGATGATTTTTTGTTTCGAAAAATGAGGCGATCGCGAATCACTGCATGTAAAAGAAGACGAAGAATAACTGTGATTGAGTGAGAGCAAATGGGCCGAGGGCGCCGTTACCTGATCGCACCAGGAGATAACGCCGTTACTTCGTTCGGACAGACTTGGTGAAACGGACGATATGGTACTGTCACTTTCGGACGCGATCCGGCGGATTTGCTGGTGATTGGTGATGGCACCGATTCGTTCCGGCGCGTGATGGTGATGCTGAAATCCGTTACCGTTGTAATCCAGATGGTCGACGGGTTGTTGATAATTCAGCTCGTTGCCGTTCAGTCTTTGCTGAGCCGATTCGGAGAGATTGTACTCGGTAAGGTTGGCAATTACGGCACACAGCTCCGTTACGTGGCTCTGGTGCAGATCGTTTCCGTTACGCTGCTGATGGTCGATCTTGGCCAGGTGCTGTTCGTTGACATTTCTCTCCAGTGTTAGAGTGGCGAGCAGTTTGTCCAAGGCGCTCGTAGTCGAGAATTCTTCTTCACCTATCCGTAGATGGTAACGGTTGGCGGCGCCCGGCGTATCTTCCGGTGACAGATCCATGGGTTCTGGGGGCGATGGCCTTCGAAAGTTCGACGCCGTAGTAGAATGACCATTTTGATGATGAAAATGGAGCCGTTGATGATTGCTAGGCTGTATTGGCGAGTTATGATTATGAAGATGTTGTTGATGGGGACTAATGAACGAACTATTGGTAGTAGTAGAAGTAGTAGTACTAGAACTAGAAGGCTTAGCGACATGGTTATTGCTAGTGGCTGTGGCGTTGCTAGTGACATTGACATTGTTACTGCTGCTGAGACTGCTGGCACAACTACTCCCGCTACTGCTGCTTTTGCTACTAGTGCAGGACGCAGCCCGAAGGACCGCAGCCGCACTGCTAGTGATGTCGTTCAGCAGGTGGCTTAGTTTGTCGCTAGTTTCTAGGTTGTTAAGACTGTTTATGTTACTGAAGATTAGCTGTTCGGACTCCTAGAAGTAGAGACGAAAGAACGAAACGAAAAAAAAAACAACATAGCGATAACGTAACAAACATAAAAATGAAATTAAAAAAAAAAACGCCTCAATGAAAGCAAAACAATGAAACGATGAATGATGGTAATTTTTTTTAAAACAGTGTATGCAACAAAACCAAAACCATGCAATGCTTCCGATTGTGATTTCCTGTACCCAGATTATTGATACTGTTTGTAGATTAAAAAAATCAATATCCTCGTTAACCTCAACTGAGACTAAAATTAGGATTATGTTAGAAACGATTTGCCGGCTTATGACCAACTACTTCGCTCCAGGTATATTACTCGGGAGTGAATATGTCTAAGTTTGTGCAACCAGAACATAACGGCAATCTGCCTCGTTGATCCAGCCTTATGTTTAGCACCGTTTTCTGATCGAAGCCACTTTCATTGGGGGACAATTTTTGATGGCGCTGATCAATCTTGAGACTTTTTCAACGCGCCAGCCCTGAATTTTACTTTGGAAGTCCGGACTTCCGACAAAGCAAAGTGAAGTACTAGATTGGCGGAAGTCAGTGTTTTGCTGCCAGTTCACTAGCGACATTTTAAAAAAATTATTAAAATTCACAATAATCGCTTCGATTAAAATGGAAATGCACAGTTGAAGGTAGATCAAAAGGTCACTCCGGAACAGCCAATAGTATCCCCTAGCTGGCCGGATGAGTCGAACGGAGAAAGGACGGAATGTGCTAATTTAAGGAAGAATCAGCGGCCATGGTGGCGAGGAAGGACACGGAAAAGGAAGCGTCCATTTCCGAGAAGATGCAAAAGTGTTTTCATCCGACAAAACGTGTATTCGTCTAATTTGATTTGGTTACTAACCAGACCAGTTTTAAAGAGTTGAAGAGAAAAAAATCCTTCTTAGACAGTGAATGGGAAACCGGTAGAATGTTTGCTCAGTGAATCCCAAAAAGGTTGAATTTACCTTTTTTCTAGGTGAAAAAAATGGCACAATTCACCTTTTTGCAAGGCGAATGAAAAAAGGTAAAATTACCCCCAAAGGGAGGTGAAAAAAACTACCCCAGTTACTCGGTAAATTTTACGTTTTTGTTATTTTCCGTGTAGAACAAGCATCTAAAAAATTTCTGTAGGAAAATCGCCTATTTTTCCTTGACAGTTGGGTGGCATTTTCCAACTGGGATAGAATTTCATCCATAGCGCATAGATCGCACTCTGGAATCGAAATTGCGTACTGCCGGAAAAATTATCCAACAAACGGTATCGAGTGTCCAGTCATTTTCGCTTCCCGACAATCCGGCTCGAAGGACCACGTGTTCAGGATCGCTTCGGGTGGAACAATATTCTTGTCATTTTTGTCATATTTGTCATTTTTGTAATTTTTGTAATTTTTGTCATTTTTATCATTATTGTCATTTTTGTAATTTTTATAATTTTTATAATTTTTATCATTTTTGACATTTTTGTAATTTTTTTTTTCATTTTTGTCATTTTTATCATTTTTTTTATATTTGTTATTTTCGTCATTTTTGTATTTTTTCCATTTTTGTCATTTTTGTCATTTTTGTAACTTTTGTCATTTTTGTCATTCTGGTAAATTTTTTCATTTTTTACATTTTTGTCATTTTCAATTATTTTTGTCATTTTTGTTATTTTTGTCCTTTTTTTCATTTTTGTAATTTTTGTCATTTTTTATCATTTTTTTCATTCTTGTTATTTTTATCATTTTTTGTTATTTTGATCATTTTTGTTATTTTTTTCATTTTTGTCATTTACATATTATCATTTTTGTCATTTTTTGTCACTTTTGTCATTTTCGTCATTTTTGTCATTTTTGTTCATTTCTGTCATTTTTTATCATTTTTGTCATATTTGCAATTTTTATAATTTTTTAAATTTTTATCGTTTTTGTCATTCTTGTATTTTTTTCATTTTTGTTATTTTTGTCATTTTTATCATTTTTATCATTTTCGGCATTTTGGCAATTTTTTCTTTTTATAATTTTTGTATTTATTTTTCATTTTTAAAATTTTTCTGATTTTTGTCATTTCTGTCATTTTGGTCATTTTTTCATTTTTGACATTTTTAACAGTTTGGTATATTTAATTATTTTTGTCATTTTTGTCCTTTTTGTTCATTTTTGTAATTTTGTCATTTTTGTGATTTTTGTTATTTTTGCCATTTTTATCATTTTAGTTCATTTTTTTTAATTTTTTGCAATTTTTTGTCATTTTTGTCATTTTTATTACTTTTACCCTTTTTTAATTTTGTAATTTTTATAATTTTTGTAAATTTTTGTAATTTTTGTCGTTTTTATCATTTTGATCATTTTTTTAATTTTTGTTACTTTTGTAATTTTGTCATTTTTTATCATTTTTTCATTTTTGTATTTTTTTTGTCGATTTTGTCATTTTGGTAATTTTTTTCTTTTTGTCATTTTTGTTATTTTTATCATTTTTGTCATTTTGATTACTTTTGTTAATTTTGCCATTTTGATCATTTTAGTCATTTTTGTAATTTTTTTGTCATTTTTGTCATTTTCGTCATTTTGGTAATTTTTTTATTTTTGCCATTTTTGTCATTCTTGTCATTTTTTTAAATTATTTTTCATTTTTGACATTTTTGTCATTTTAAATTATTTTTGTCATTTTTGTATTTTTGTTATTTATGGCATTTTTATCACTTTTGTCATTTTCGTTATTTTTGCCATTTTTATCATTTTTATTATTCTTGTCATTTTTGACATTTTTGTAATTTTTGTCATTTTGATCATTTTTGTAATTTTTGTTACTTTTGTAATATTGGTCTTTTTTTATCATTTTTGTCATTTTTTTTTTATTTTTGTCATTTTTGTCACTTTTGTTATTTTTGCCATTTTTATCATTTTTGTAATTTTTTTTTGTAATTTTTTTTGTCATTTTTGTCATTTTGGTAAATTTTTCTTTTTGTCATTTTTGTTTTTTTTGTCATTCTTTTCAATTTTTTTTTCATTTTTGACTTTTTTGTCATTTTCAATTATTTTTGTAATTTTTGCTATTTTGGCATTTTTATCACATTTGTCATTTTTGTCATTTTCGTTACTTTTGCCATTTTTATCATTTCTATTATTCTTGTCATTTTTGACATTTTTGTAATTTTTGTAATTTTTTAATTTTTGTTACTTTTGAATTTTTTGTAATTTTTGATATTTTTGTCATTTTTGGCATTTTATCATTTTTGACATTTTTGTCTTTGTCATTTTGGTAATCTTTTTCTTTTTGTCATTTTTTTTATCATTTATGTCATTTTTTGCATTTTTGTGATTTTTTGTCATTTTTGTCATTTTTGTTTATTTTGTGATTTTTGTATTTTTTTCATTTTTGTCATTTTTATTATTCTGTTATTTTTGTCATTTTTATCATTTTAATCATCTTTGTCATATTTATCATTTTTGTCATTTTTGACATTTTTTTCATTTTTATCATTTTTATTATTTTTGTCATTTTTGTCATTTTTGTCATTTTTATTATTTTTGTCATTTTTGTTAATTTATGGCACTAATGTCATTTTTATCATTTTTGTCGTTTTTATCATTTATGTAATTTTTTTTTAAAATTTTGTAATTTTTTACCATTTTTGTCATTTTTATTATTTTTCTTTATTGTCATGTTTGACATTTTTGTAATTTTTATCAAAGATTTTTATCATTTTTGTAATTTTTGTAATTGTTTCATTTTTGTCATTTTTGTCATTCTTGACATTTTGTTTTGTTTTGTCATTTTTGTTATTTTTGTCATTTTGTTCTTTTAATCATCTCTGTCATTTTCTTTATTTTTGACATTTTTATCATTTTTGTGATTTTCTTAGTTTTCATTATTTTAGTCATTTTTGTAATTTTTTTTTTAAATTTTTGTCATTTTTGCCATTTTTTATCATTTTTGTCATTTTAGTAATTTTTTATTCTATTGGTAATTTTTTTCCTTTTGTATTTTTTTTTATTTTTGGTAATTTTGACATTTTTGTTATTTTTGTTAATTTTGTCATTTTTGACAGTTTGTCATTTTTTCATGTTTGTCATTTTTGTCATTTTTGTAATTTTTGTCTTTTTTTCATTTTGTGTCATTGTGGTCATTGTTTTCTTTTTGACATTTTTTTTTCATTTTTGTCGTTCTTGTAAGTTTTCTCATTTTTGTATTTTTTGTCATTTTTATCATTTTTGTTTTTTTTATTATTGTTGTCATTTTTAACATTTTTGTAATTTTTTTACATTTTTGTCATTTTTTGTCATCTTTTATTATTTTTTGTAATTTCTTTTTCATTTTTGTCATTTTTTCATATTTGTCGTTTTTGTATTTTTGGAAATTTTTGTAATTTTTTTTTCATTTTTGTCCTTTTTGATCATTTTTGTCATTTTTATAAAGAGCACAGTTCCGGAAAAAGTCAGGCAAATAACAGGTGGAAGAAGTCCAACTGAAGCCTAAGTACCCACACAGCAAAAACTATTTCCTGTAAAATTACGCAAATGTCCTGTAACAAAAAGGAGCAGGACATTTACCGTAATTTTACAAGTCGAAAAACAAATTACGTGACATTTAAATTTAAGTGTACAACTTTTTTACAGGACTGTTGCTGTAATAATAAATGATTTTCGTAAACTTTTAAGGAAAAGAATATAAAATTACAGGTTTTGTCAATTACAGGTTGATTTATTTTAAATGTTGCAGTTTTCAGTGACACGTGATAGTCAAAAAAAAAAAAATTCTGTGCTTTTAAAGACTTTCAAAAGCAAAAAAGGTCTCAAGAGTGAGCAGAGTATCCCTTTTACATTATTCACGTTACTGATCGGAACTTTTCGCCAAATCACTGGCTCGTTTATCGACACTTCCGTCGTGCCATTCGCTTTCCCATCCGGGAAGAGTGTATCGCAACAGAACGTGGAGACAGATTCTGGGAACCACTCACTTTCATATTGAGCAGTCTTGTTGGCATATTTACACGGTCGTGTGGCTTTTTCTGTCTTTCGAGAATCTGAGACACAACACTTATCGACTTCGGGACAGCTGATGACAGAGCGGTCCCACGCATCAACGAATTGTTTTGTCCATTCGGAATATTCTAAATAATCTCAGTGACAGTACCAATGTTGGGTTACGGATTGTTATGATGTACATAATTTTAAACGAATTTTTGATTTTGTCATACCACCAACTTCTAGTTAACATGCTACAAACCTTCCGTTTTCGAAACCTCAAACGTTTATTCGAGTGAGAGAGAGAGAGAAAAAGAAAACACACACGAGACGCTTCGATACCTACCAATCTCACATGTCCGTGCTTGGGCGTCGAATGTTCGTGATCAGCCAGCGAGAGCAGCCCATTTTGGATCTGCTTCTGAGTGAAGCTGCCATTTTGTTGCTGATCCTGGTACTGTTGATGGTGGTTACTGATGATGGTGTTACTAGTTAAACTACTACTCTTGTGCGCGCTACCGTTAGCTGACGTAGCTTGGTACTGAAGTTGGGGCGATTGTTGTTGTGGTTGCTGTTGTTGTTGTTGTTGGTTAAGATGAGACATGCCATGCTCTACCGTCGTCGATGAAGATGTTACCGATGGCGACGGAGATGGTACCGCCTGTTGCCGATTGGCTTGTGCAATGTGACCGTGCGGCGAAGCACTTAGGACTGACAACGGTGAGGACTGCGTCGATTTTGATGTCGTTTGAAGTTATGATGGTTGATTTTATTTGATTGGTGTGCGATCATGAGCAAGTGCAGCAAGTCCAGTAATTGAGTTCAGGTTAAATATGGGTGCAGACAAACCGGATGAGGTGCGAGATCATCCATCAATGAGATCCCAACGTGTGGTGGTGGTGGTGGTCGTGCAATGCAGTAATAACGTTTGAAAAAAATAATAAGTTACATACAAAACAAAACAAAAGCATCTACAACTGTGGACGACTGATGGAAGTCGATTTTTACCTATCTACATCAAACCGATCTAGTACGACCTAGTCGAGTTAACCTTATAAACAATTTTCGCTAAAACTGACTCTACAGCTGAAGCAAGTTCAACAAACTGGAAAGCCAAAACACACAAAAGAACGTGATTGTATGTACCGAAAATTCTACCATTCCAGATTCTACCGAAAACTATGTTTAAATATAAGGGAGTTTTGTGCAGTTCGATCTACTTATTACTAAAAAAAAAAGAAACATTCCCACAAATACTTACACCAATCGATTGCATTTTGGCGCTGTCGTGGGCTCGCTTGACGGCCACGAAGGGTCGCTCGGTCGAGTGGGTCCGGCTGCTGCTGTTGTTGGTCGTCGTCGTCGTCGTCGAAAGCGTGTGGTAGTTGCGGTCGTTGCGGACCGGCGAAAGCGTCTGGCTGCGGCGGTGCTGCGTCGTCGCGCTGCCATTGTAGATCTCAGCGCCGGTCGTGGGGAATGCGGGGCTGCCGTAGCTGTAACTGTATGGAGAAAAGAAAAAATCAGTTGAAAAAAGTTTGTTGCAGAAATTTTGATTAAACGAGCCAATACCAGGAAGGCTAAAATCAACCTGTATACACATCTCAGGTGGCGATGGAAATCCCGTGCTAAGTGTTAGTAAAAGTTTTTTTTTTTGTCAACATTGCAACCATGACAATTCGTGACGTCAGTTGCATTTTCAAATAAACAACCAACAGCGAAAACTATAGAGAAGAAATCATTGCCAACTGCTGTTTACGATTTTCGCCTAGGATACATAAACATCCTGGCAAGTGACGTAGGCTTTGTTTATCTTTTTACTTTTTGAATAACGAGTTATATAATAGTATGCGTATTTGTTCATCACCTGTCTTTGTACCACATTGGGCTAAAATAACTGTGGAGAAAAAAAAAGAATAATTTACAAAAAAAAAAAAATCAAAGCAATCTTTGCTTGCTTTGGAGTCGAAAGTTGTTTCAACTTGTTATAAAATATCATAACAGGCGATGGAAGAGCTGCCGAGTTTAAGTGATGGATTTGCATTAGTGCAAGTGGGATGCAGCTAAATTTTAACAGATCTTATGGATTTTTCTCGAAAACACTCTCTGGAGCCACCATTCGATGCGATTCAATTAATGACGTTTCGCTTTTCCTAAAAAGTGGAATAAAACTTCTACGAACGCCTAGAGGTTGCAAAGCAAACAAAATTCCAAAATAACATTCCTCTATCAGGATTGATCAGCTGAATCGTTTACTTTATATTTAGGTAATTAAATAGATTTTAAAGTTCATAAAAAGTTTGCATGAATAGCAAAAAAAAAAAATTTAACCAGCTTTAAAAGTCGAAAAAAAAAAATTTTATTGCGTATTTTTGTTTTAAACTTACATTTTGATTATAGCACGCAGAGAAAACTAGTACCATTGAAACAAAGAAACTACACTTTTTAATCGATACTCTAATGATCTTTGAATATAAATCCTATATCTTAGATTAAAAATCTTTTTTTAACGAACGAAAAGAAAAAGTTATTTTTATTCAATGTAAAAAAAAATCGAATAAAAGAAAAATATTCGTGCCGGAATCAAAGAATCTTTGATTTTGATTACATTTTCGTTGAAATCAACATGGTTTTCACAATGGTTATGATGAAAAAAACATTGTAAAGGAAAATTCGTAAGAGCGTGAAGAATTTTTGGTGAGTTTTTTTAATACCTATCTGAGGATATAGGGGAAAGTCAGGTAAAATGGACACTTTCAATATTTCAAAAATTACAATGTTTGGCACAAATCTAACGATGGGAATATTTTCCCCGAAGTACTTCACACTTTCGAGACCCTTTGTTTAATTATAGCAAGCAAGGTCTCCTTAAAAAAAAACAAATACTTTTAGGATCCATTATTTGATGTAATTTTTTCTTCTCATAAAATAGTTCACAACTCTCAAAATTTTCGAAAATTTAAACCGTTTTCACTGTTATTAAGCTGTTTATTAAGCTTCTTTATTAATCATCTTGAGGGAAATCAGCGAATATCGCTCAAAGGGCTTGAACAACAAACGTTTTGAAAAAAAGTTGCTAAAGCGGGTAAGATGGACACCTCAAGGTCGGGTAAAACGGACACATAAGTTTCTCTAGGTATTTTAAATTTTTCATCGGTTTGATCATCCATATGCCTTCAAAAGAACTTGATAAGAGCAATTGTTGGTCGAAAAGCACTCGCCATCTCGAACAGGCCATAACAACTGTAAACATAGGATATCCGGTGAAGAAAGCGCCAGAGCTCCGCCCAATTGAGAAATACTGGGTTATTGTCAAGCGGAACCTAAAGAAGACCAAAAAAACTGCTAAGGACGAGCAGCAGTTCAAGGCAAACTGGCTTTCTGCAGCGAAAAGGTTGGCTGTACAAAATCTGATGGCAGGGGTTAAGCGTAAGGCCCGGCAATCCGGATTTGGAAAAGCGGAAGCCTAACTGAATATTTTTCCTGAATTTTATACTAATTAAACTTGAAAAAGAAATTTAATAAGAAATTTAATTTGATTTTTTAAATAAACGATTTCACCGATTTACACGCGTTTTTCCTTGACCAAATTTTGACCGTATCACCCTTTATAAATCACTTTTGTAACTTTTAAGTTCGTTAATAAGTACATATAGTTCACTCATGGGAATTGGGCAAAACGAGTCATATACAACGTACATATAAATTACTTTTGCAACTTTCAAGTCCATTAATGAGTACATAAAGTTCACTAAAGGGAATTGGGCAGTTGATTCTCTTAGTCAGCCAATATGTAACTTTCAATGTCTTCATTCAAGTAAATGTGTGACTTTTGGTTGCTTGGGATTTTAATTACAATGTTCTTACCAAATCTTGAACTCGAACTTACGGGCAACGATCATCACTTAAAGTGTTAATTTTTTTTTTTCAAAATGATTTTCCGAAACATAATTCCAACTTTAAAGTTGTTAACTAGTTTTTCCGGAACTAAATGTGTACTACAAATTGTAGTTTCCCAAATAATCAAGTGTTATTATCCAAACACGAGTTTAAGTTCGAAACAAGTTGAATTAAGCCTTTAAATCTACTTGAAAGTTGAAGTTTGAAACATGCTGAATTTAGCCTTTCAATCAAACCCAGAGTACAACGGGAAAACAGAGGGAATTGAAGTAGGCGTTGCCTTGCAAGGTCGTTAAAATGTTTGCTCTGTTAAAAAAGTATTTTCCAGATGTTAAAAAATAGTATAAAAAAAAATAAAAAATCGAATCCAGCTGATTATACAGTCCCCCCACAATCATGGGTCACACACTATTATTAGTCACCGGTCATTTGAACTGCTAATATCTACTGAACTAAAATATTTTTTTTCATTCTACTATTTTTAGTTTATCGATAACGTCATCAAAATGCATTAAAAATATTATATGTGCGCTTGATCACAGGGAAATTGCTTTTTGAATAGTTATTTTCATATGTTAATATTTATTTGTTGAACTATCGCAAAAATTTCCAATGCTATAAGGTTGACGTCTTAAACCGTTAAGCCCCTTATGCGGGTATTTGAAAAATTCCAACAAAATAAATAGGTCTCATATAAGCAAAAAGGACGAGTTTACGTTTTCCAAATGGAACTGAGCGAATAAAACGCGAAATTTCAAAATTATTTGCATAATAAAATTGACCCATAATTGTTACAACATCTACCAAATTTCACACAATCATGGGTCAATTTTTTGCTAGCAAAGCAAAACATTTCTTGGTTGCTTTAGCTCTACCCAAATGCCCCTTGAATTTATACTATCAAAGAATGCCCCTGAATGTTTTCCAGAAACGCGATGATTTCCATGTTGATATTTGGGTGTTGCCATGGACTTCTATGTGACTAATAATTGTGAGCAATTTGACTAAGAATTGTTACGGGCTACAATTTTGACCCATAATTGTGGTTTTGAAAAACGCTGATAGTTTCGGTAAATTATGTTATTTTTTAACAACACTGAAAATAAAAACACATTTGAACTCAAAGAGGAAGCATTTCATGACTAAAATTTATGCAAAGCTTGATATTTGGTCAACTAACACTCGAATAAACAAGCATTTTATGGTGAAAGAATACGTTAAGTGACTAATGATTGTGGGGGGACTGTAACTGCAAAAGGGAATATTGTGTTATGAATATTGTGAACTAGTTGTAAAGTGCGCTGTATCAATAAGGAAAATATCAATACATCGAATATACCTACGTTAATGATTGATAATTGAATTTGTTTGGGTTTAGAACCAATAAGTAAATTGTTCCAAGTAAGTTGCCCGAAAAGGCAATAAAAGTTTATCTCTATAAACTCAAAATGCAGCCTTCGGAAAAAAATGCAGAAGAAAAGGAAGTGAAAGAAGTGAACCTTAGAATCTACTTGAAAGAAATATGACACTAAATTTGAACTTGTATCAATCCAATATTGCGAAGTTGCTATGGAACGCCAGTTGGAAGCAAAGTTTGCGAAATCAGTGGGCTCTCCCCTACAAGAAAAAAAAGAAATCACAGAAAAATCTCTCGCGTGCGCTTTCATTACGTCGTATGAAACATCTTGAGAATTCACAAAAAACTGCTGCAAAAGTTAACAAAACAACTTTAAAATTTGTATCTCACATAATATTATAGAATATGTTGTCCAGACTGCAAATTTGCACTTTCGACTTTTGATTTCTAATTCAAATTTATGAAAAAAGGTTTTTTTTTTATTAAAACTTTAAAAATGTTCCAATTTGTTGATGTTTCACATTCCTTTCATAGGAATGGCGTCACAAAAAACCGTCACAGAATTTTGGGTTCAAATAAAAGAATTCAAGAATTTTTTTTTGACAAAAACGCATTTTTTTTTCTTGGCAACCTTGGTTGAAAGTCATTGAAAACTTTTATGTTCATCAAATAGTACAACAAAGATTTTGTACCAACTATTACTAGGATGATCAAAAAGACTAGCAACCTTTTGATAGCTGTGTTTTGTTGCCGTCACCTTTCAAATTTGTTCTATTGTGACTGAAACAATTTTGTCAGTTGATTGAACGAAAAGTAGGAGGTGTCCCCACTTTTTAACATTTTTGTTGCCGTTATCTTAAAAAAATCAATAAAATCTTTATATCGATAAGTGCAACATAAAGCTTCTAGCTTCAGCTTACTTTGGCACTGCAAATATTTTGGCACATTTTTTTTGAGCTAGTTGATCTACAGCCTTTTCTCCGAAACATTTTCTTCGATTTTTTTCCCTAGACTCTGAATAATGTAAATATGAATGATAGTAGTTGAATATTGTCTCGGTATTGCAGTTACGAAGTTTCCAAAACTGTTAACTTTATACAAATCTGATACAACGATTTTAAGCCAGGATTGTCAAACTGACACTCTAGATCCCATAGGGAGTTTGGTTTGCCTGGGCTTCCAGGGAGCGTCCATGAAAAAAGTAATGGTGCAAAATTAAAGATTTCGTAAAATTATGGACGGTCCAAGAAGAAGTACTTTGTTTGGATGCGTCTGAATAAACTTACAAGCCGTCAAACTTCTAGTGGTGTCATATTGACACAATCCATAAACAATTGATTGACCAAAAAACTCTCTGGAGCCACCTTCGATACAATTTTGATAAAATTAAATGTTCATGAAACCAAGTGCAATTTATTCTATCTAATGTCAACTAATAACCATTTCATTATTGTGTTTTGATAAATTTCGCGTAAAAACTACTTTTAGACTAATGTTGCCAGAATTTTTGCAGCACGTTTCCCGGCCGGACAATCGGGGCTATTTTATATTAAAACCTGGCAAAATCCGGGCATTTGATTTCAAAATTGTGCGGATCCGAGAAATCCGAGCAAATTAGGTCAAAATGCCAAATTCGGTCAATAACTCAACCAAAATTTTGAAAAAAAAACTTGATAAATTTATTTTTTTCGTCAAATCTTATCATATGATTTTTTCTGCGGTATTGTAAACACGTGAGATCACCATGCTGCTTTGTGAAAGCAAGTCCGCTAACAGTTTTATCTTTTCGTATCGTTATTAATTACCGTCGAGGTCATAAGTTCGTGCTAGACGTAGGAATAGTCGATTTAGTGAGGTAATTGTAGTCACTGTATGCTGATGAACCGAATAGCCGCCAAGATCCCGAAGAACAGTCTAAAACATCTGTAGAGCGCTTTTAGACTCACTGGTACATTAATAAAAACTTATTAATATTATTAAGCCCGTAAATTAACATCATATAATTACTCTAGGAGAGTACATCAGAATTGAGGTTAGGTCCGAACTGTCCCTGAAGGAGCGCTAAACCCTACCAACCCTTACTGAATTGTGAGTAAAGCATGGATCACGACAAATCTGGACGCATTTAATAGGGTCTATCTCGAAGCTATGTAAACGAAATAAAAATGTTTTGTACTCAAAATGTAAGGTTTTTATTTCACTTTAAAAGAAAAATTATAAAAAAAATATTCCGATAGTGTTTTGATGAATTTTCGAACTTTTCGTCGAGTACCACTCATAATAGTTTGGACACCCTATTCACTGACTTCAGCGTCCATTTTGTTCCACAATCTCCCCATCTCTGTTGCATCCCGAGTCGTCCTACCATTCTTCTTCATCTTCTGCTTGACAATTGCCCAAAATTTTTCGATAGGGCGGAATGAGGGCAGTTGGGTGGGTTGATGTCCTTTTCGACAAAATCCACCCGTTGGCCCGATACCACTGTAGTACCTCTTAGCTGTAGTGGCAGCTTGCCAAATCTGGCGAAAACTTTACTGGTCCTTTGTGAGATCTAATGTACGAAAAAAACCGGTTTTTAACGGCTCATTGTACATTTCGTAGCCCATGGTCTTGTTTTTCGTCCGCAGCTGCAAATACCTTGCCAGATCAAACACTTTCTTGCCAACTTAAAGGCAAAAACGAATTTGAACTTGGCGGGGATATTACCCAGACCAGTGGCTTTGTAAAATTTTTGGCCAAGAAGCCGCCCAAAATCAGATTTCACGATTTTTGAACCAGACAACGTCGAGTTTTTGACGTGGGTGTCCAAAATTAATTTTCGCCTCGCGGCTTCCATTACGTGTAACTTTATTGAAACAAAACGAATCGTTACGAAATTTTCAGCACTGAACAAAGTACTGTTAAAACATTCCAGATCCGACAACTAGGAGCGCTACACAGTATTAAATAATCTTGTGCTTTTACATGTTTTAACCTGCAAATAATTGGAACAAGTTATTTCTACTAAATTTACATGACTTATGACGTAATGTAAATTCCCGAAAAGTGAAAAATGCCTTTGTGAATTTACATGACCACAACAATAAAACCGTTCCAGCTCATCATTCTTTTTTAGTTTTTGAATTCATAATTTATCAACTTCTAGCCATCAGCCTTACAACAAAACATGACAATGATTAAAAAGTTGTTCAAAATGTTTGTGTTTACTCGAAATTCACGAGCTCCATACTTGAAAAAGATTTTTTTCGGCGCATCAAATCGAACTTGCTGCTTACCGGTCGGCCGTTCGGTGTTTGTTTGTGATACGATTCTTCTACAGAGTGTATCTGAATTTTCTATTATGTTTCGTTCATAGTTTTTGGATGGATGGTTTTTTTTTTTTTTAAATCATTTTCTTTTTTAATGTAGGTAGGTATGTTCACCTAGAATGTTATTTGAATAATATTACTTGATATTATTTCGTTGTACATTGAAATGTATTTGCAAAATGCTGGGATTTGAGGAAGGGGTAATGAAGCGAGTCATTTGTTTGTATGAATATTAAACAACTCAAAACGATTCACTTATATAATAGTCCATGAGCCTCATTTTTTTAATTAACACGTTTATACTTAAATCCAAAAACAAAGAGAAAATAGCTTTAGTTTGCTGAAATTTTTGGAACAACAAATTAAGAATATTGTTGACCTTTTTCTGCAATTTTTTATATTCTTACCTTAAGGTTGACTACTTTTTGTGCCATTCATTTTTAAATGTTAGATTTCAAATCAACCTTATTGGTTAGAGTTATTCTTATGTTTAAAATATGTTTAGAAATGAACAAGAGGGGAACTGAACAATATATCACTTCTATCCAATAATGTCTATAAATTTCTCTAGAGTAATATACTATTTTTAGGTTTTTCAATTAAAGCCTAAACATTATTTGTTTCTTGGTGAAATTTTTTAAAATGATTTCTTTTTACTTGTCATTTATAAAAATTGGAAAACAAAAAGACACACCCTGTGCGCGACTGCAATGTTTTTGATTTCAAACATCGTTTCATGCAAAAGTCATGTAAAATAACTGTCTCCAAGGGAACGGTTCGCATGGAAACTGGCGAAGGACGAGTTGATGTTGCCAACGTGTTGAAAATTGTTATCTGTGAGCGTCATTTGCAAGAAACAAGGTAACAAGGTGATTTTCATGGCCAAGAAGTTTGAAATCTGGTACGAGAGCGGCGAGCTAGTCATCACTGGAACTGGAGAAGGTTGCCTGGTATCGAGTCAGTCGGCCGCTGAAAGCATTTTTGGCGAACAGCATCGAACTTAGGCACAAACGTCTAGCTAGGCCATTTGAATGAGAGCAGTTTGACGAAATTGAAGCGAATGGCCAACGGTATGGAGTTCTAAAATGAAGCGATTGTCGATTGTGAGTCGTGTCTCAAGGGGAAACAGGCACGATTTTCGTTTCCTAGCAACGAGTCAAGAGCCACGGAGCTGTTGGGAGTTGGTACACTTCGATCTCTGTGGGCCCACCGAGGTGTCATCGTTTGGAGGCAGCCGTTATTTTGCAACGTTTGTCGACGATGCGAGCAATAAGGTTGTCGTCTATTTTCTCGAGCGCAAGAAGTAGAAGGCAAATGACTTGCCCGTACACGCCGCAGCAAAACGGCGTCGCGGAGAGGATGTGCACCGTACACTGGTGAAGAAAGCACGGTGCATGCTGAACGATGCGAAGCTTGGTAAGGAGTACTGGGCAGAGGCAGTCGCGACGGCCGATTATCTCGTCAACCGATGTCCGACGAAGTGTTTGCACAACAAGATGCCGGAAGAGGTGTGGTCTGGCAAGGAACCGAATCTTTGTCACTTGAAAGTGTTTGATTCAAGAGTGACGAGACACATTCCGTAAGCGAGACGCAGGAAGTTTGATCCCTAGGTAAAGAACGGCATTTTTGTTGGTTATTGTGAAGATACCAAAGGCTACCGTGTGTATGACCCCGAGTGCAACGAGTTTCATATCAGCCGAGATATTGTGGTTTTGGCTGAGGGCAAGGCGAACGCACGCGTAGCGTGTGATGTGAAACCTGTTGAATTCTCCGAACTGAAATTCGAGGAGGTCTTTGAGTCAGGCGTTGATTGTGCTGGTTCAGATGCATGATAACCAGGCGATGCCGTGATCCTTCCTGGCATCGTTAATGCTTGAGAGGAAGATGCTGGTGGCGGTGACGAAAATGCTCTCCCACCGCAAATTCAAAGGACAGCTTATGAGCAAGGGTTGAGGCAAAGTGATCGGGAGCGCAGGTATCCAGGCAAGTAATCTGATTTCGTCAGCTATGGATCCTTTTCTGGAAAAAGTGTTTCTCCTCAATTGCCACCAGAGACGGCCGATGATCCAAAACAGATGGACGATCCAACTACCAACGACGAGGTTCTGTGTCGGTCCGGAAGAGAGCATTAGGTTCGAGCCTTGGAATAAGAGCTGCAGTCGTTGAGCGAAAACGAGACGTGGATGCTGACCGATCTGCCCGAGGGGCGGAAGCTATACGGAACAAGTGGGTCTTTAAAACGAAGCGTGGACCCGATGGAGTTGTTTAGCGATACAAGGCTTGTCTCGTAGTCAGGGGCTGTTCCCAGAGTTCCCAGGTCTGGATTACGATGAGGTCTATTCGTCGTGCGGTACGTTATGATCTTAGATGGACGCTGTCACGGATTTTCTACGGGGTGAGCTGAGGGACAAGGGAATATACATGGTGCAGAATTCGGTCACGGGGCTTGGCGATCTCTTCGTAACCTCCAAGAAACGTCGAGTGGAGAAGGTGCACAAGCTGGCACGACGCCGGAAGATTGCGGATAGGAGTCGAGGTGACAAAAAATGTCCGTGCTGTCGTTATCACGAGGACGCAAGCAGCCGTAACAAGAAGTGCATGTAACTTGCCAATTGTAATTTTCTCTATGGTGCATGGCAAAATGCCAAAATTAGAATCCTGAACTCATAAAATTTGAATTTATCTTTAAACTCTGGCCCCAGATTGCGGCAGAACTTTGGGAATAGTCTCCTACTCGTAATGCTTGTTTCTGGGATGAATATTGACAATGTCTCATGCAACCTTTTCAAACCTTACTGTCGAATTTTATTTGACCAAAATAGCTCTCTGGAGCCACTCCTTAATCGATCTAACCCTTTTATCACACATGGTTTCCAGAAATGTGTTTTTCTTTTGCAATTTTGCGCAAAATCAACAGTTTTTTGTGAGAAATGTTAATTCCTAACAGAATTCTTTATATGAAAAAAAAAAGAAAACGTTGACCAATTTTTAATTCTGCAATTCGATCAAACACAATTGTTATTTTATAAATTATGATTCTCAATTACTTTAAATTAATAAGTGAATTAGCAATTCTGATGTTTGATATTTGATTCCTGAATTCTAGATCCTAAAATCTTTAGCTCTGATTCTGTGCTTATTGTATTCTGATTCTGATTAAGATTTGAAAAATTGAATTATTAATCATAGTTGGATTCTTAACTCTGTTACCAAATTCTGATCCCGAAGACAATTATTTTTGTATGATTTTGTGTGCTCGATTAAATCGTTCAAAAATGCTGCAACTCACCTAAAGCTATTTGAATGATCACGTCGCTGCTGTTCCTTTCTGGCGCGCAGCTTTTGCTGCTGTAGCTGTAGCCATGTCTGGCCGGAGATTCTGTAACGATCGAACAAACGAAAGAGGGAAGTGACAGTTAAAATTAGTGAAGATCAAACACTAGGCATACATAAGTATAAACATCAAACGACACTGTTTGTTCCGTTCCAGATTTGGTGACACTGAATTCGAGTCGAAAAGGGATGTTCATTAAAGTTAGAATTTGGAGCGGACGGCCATATTTCATCCGGGCATCGAACCTTGAAGCTGGGCGGCCATTATTTTTAATTTTTCCCTCCCTGAGAACAACAAATAATAATTTTTCACCCCCCCCAAGATTAACCTCGCGAGAGGCAGGAAAAAAACCAAATGTAGACGAACGACAGCTCTCGTTGACGTTTGTTTAACAAACCACCACCCACACGCACTTTTCGCCACTTCCACCGGTTCTCGATCGGCGCTGGCGTCTATCTAGATTTTTTATGAGTAACGGATTTTTTTTCCCCTGGTAGTTCTCCCCTGGCAGCTACTTGCGGTTGATAGGCTGGTTTGCTTGCGACAACCTGAGCAACATTCAATTACAAATGATTGGATTACCAGCAGATATTGGTGTCGTAAATATTCGCGGGAAGGTGGTCAACTGAAGGGGGAAATGTTGCGCCCCCGCACAGTTGCTTAAGTCGGTCCGGCGGCAATATGA
>NC_073691.1:202133290-202155241 GCF_029784155.1 Uranotaenia lowii | reverse complement strand
TAAAAGAAAAGTGAGCCTACATTCATCTTACAAAGTTCAGTAAATCGAACAAACAGTGTGGAAGTGAGACCCAAAATAAAAATCACCAGTGCTGATTCAAGAGATTTCAGCTGTTAGTCCGATGCGGTGGGCGTAGGATGACGCGACACAGGTTGCGTGTACGATGCAGAGGTTACGTACCGAGTGACCCTCGGAATTTGCACTATTTACCATTCGAGGTGGTTCTCTCTCCCTAGTTTACAGTTAGTCGCCATAGGGATTTCGTCGAGTCGAGACAGTATTAGCAAGAAAGTGCTGACTTTCATTGACCCTCAAATTAATTGACCAATTCCAATTACGAACGAACGAGAAAATACAACATTGGTGAAGCGCGGGATGACTCACAGAGATACGGATATTGCACTTCCTTCCGATTGACGACGACGACGGAAGCATGACGCGTATGACGCCGATAAACATCGAGCGCCAAGGACTCACGGAAATCGTGCCAGGAAAGTAATAAAAGTCGAGGAACCCGAGAATCGTCAATCGGCAGATGAGCTAATCCGCGCGATTGCCCGTCGTCGTTGACAATTCTCCTTTGGTCTATTGAGGAGTTTTTTCTTGTTCATAAATGAATGATTGAACGACGGTCATAACTCACATGGTTGGCATGAGGTGAGTATGACCGGACGAAAAAGGAGCCGCCAGATGGCTTTAGCTTCATTCATCGCGATTGGCAGTTGGTTGTTTTTTGTCTGTTCAGTGGCGATTGAATCAGCATTTCACTGGTGTTGATTTATGACGTCTCCGGACTTCGGAGCATCTTCTTTGCGGTGCACCTGTATTTATTTTCCAACACCGACCAAACTGACCGGATATTGCAATGAGAATTTTGTATTTGAATATTGGATTATGAAGTTGAAAAACATGTGTTATTATGATACTTGTGATGTGCAAGATGTGTTAAACAGAGAAAGCAATAGCCTTCACTTCAATTGCACTCCGATTATTTAGCTGCCATTCTGAGGGAAATCTGTCTCATAGTAAAGAGCAAGCTGTACTCCTTTAAGCCTATCCACACTAGGAGACGGTTCGTCTCGAGACGGTCTCAGCGTCTCCCATTTTCTTCGGGAGACGCTGAGACCGTCTCAGGTTTCCAACAACAACAACAGACAACAAAGTTCGTCTCATAACAAAAATCGCAGTTCATGTTGCCTAGTGTGGACTAGGCTTTTAAGCAGACCCAAGCCCAATTTAGTAAACGACAAATAAATAAATAAAATAATGTAAACGACAAAAGTACACTCTAAACTGGGTTTAGTGAAATTGTGATAAAAATCACAACTTTCAATCAAGAAAACGACGATTATTTATTTAAAATAAATATTTAAAACTTCTCTGGATCATTCGTAGAGTTTAACGTGAAAAATTGCACGTGTCGATTGCACCCACACGTCACGCTTCCGATTGGAATTTCGACTGGGCAAAACAAAACCAAACGCGTAGAATATCTCAATCGGCATATTTAACGCCCCCGCCAGCGTTCGACATCGGAGGAGATCGGAGTGGATCAGTAACGGCGCTTCAAGTCTATTAACTATAGCCAGAGCAAGCAATCCACAACAATCTAGATATGTCGATTGCTGCTGTCTATCTCACTGAGGGGTGTCAATAAAGTAAAAAAAACCGTAGCAAATTCAAATTCGCACCACTTCCGCAAACTTCCCGCTCGAACGGCTGCGTACTCCCACGAGCGTTTTTTTCCCGAGCAGTTAGGCCGCAGGTTTCCGAAAATGGCCATCCGGTTGCCCGGCGTGTTGTCTTTGCAGTTAGTTCAAAGACGAGATGAGATCGCTGGTGCGGAATTTTGTCTATCTTTATGATCTTCCTATAACTTCACAGATCAATTGGTTAAAATTTATTGTTTACCACTCAAAAGTGCGCAGCCATTCATCCATCAATTGTGGCGAATTGGTAGCGGAACTCAACGGATTCTGGGGCTCGAAAAAATGACCAATAAACTTAATTACCAGCTCGACAAGAGCCGATTGACGAAGCTCGATCACCCGAGTGGGTTACTATAATTTATGCCTAGCGAAAGAAGAAAATTTGATACCATTCTCCAGCGTCAGCATCACGCGAAAGTCAAGTTGGGCAAAGGCGGTGGTTATCGATTTGTAACAGTTGTGTTATTTGTTGTTGGTTTATGAAAAAAAGGTGAAACATCGTCTGATATTAGAAATTGATTCAAAAGTTCGGTGTAAATCGGATGAACAAAAAGTTGGTTGAAGTGAACTCAGAAAGGGTGTTTTCAGGATTGAAAACTTTAAAATTTAGGAAATTTAATTGGATTGTTGGACAAGATTTTTCAAAAAAAAAATCAAAAGTTTTCTTTAACAGGAAAAAGTAAGAAACTTCCACGTCACGGAAACAATACCAACGAGAAACATATCTATCTCTATTAAATTCTCTTCAAAATTCTAAGTAAAGGTACTATCCATTTGAATATAAATACATTTTTTTGGTTTTTAAAAATTCGCCATTCAAGAGAGGTTCCAGGTCACTACACGCTCAGTTTTTCAAAACCATTTATGGTTCTTAAATAACCATTTTATGGTTGTATGTAACAGCTTCCAATTTTAATAATAAAACGATGAAAATCCGATGATTTTCACTGCCGACCGACGATTGTGTAGAGAAAAAAAAAAGTGCCACGGCCGTCAAATCATCCGTACACGAAAATCACGGGACGTTTGAAATTCTTGAACTATTTACGCTAGGATGCACTTTTAACCACATTCAAATTCATTGGATAATGAAGATGATACTATGATTCTATTCTATTCGGCTGGCTAAGAAAGCGAATATTTCAAAATCTGCCATGTAACGATTGGTCAAACGATTACTTGAATGCATCGTCAAATGACGAAAATGACAAAAGTGAAAAAAAAATTACAAACATTTAAACAATGACAAAAATGGGAAAAATGACAAACGTGGTCAAAAATGAAAAAACGGCAACAATGTCAAAAATTGACAAAAATGGCAAAATGGCAAAACTAACAAAAAAGGCGTAAGATACAAAAAAAAGAAACCAAAATTAAAAAAAAAACAAAAAATCGAACAACTTTTGTGTCAAATATCCGGGCAAGTCCGGGTAAAACCGGGCCATCTGGCAAGCTTATTTTAAACCCTAAGTATTCATTTGGTTTATTTTTCTCTCAGTTGATGATTCGTGTGCTTCTTAGGGATCTAATATAGGTCCCAATTTGACCAGTCCACGAAAAAAATCGTTTTAAAACGAATTGGGATTTTTTCTTGTTTTTTTTATTGATTCAGGTGATCTTTAGGGATCTTGTTTAAACAAGCACAATTAACACATCCTATATTTGAAGCTTGTTATGAAAGCTTATGCAAAAATCGTTGTTGATAAACTTCTCTTTTAAATCGAACTTTTGGTGTCTGTCTTAAGTGCCATCTATTGCGCCGTTCAAAAGTTACAAATCAAATTTTCGAGTGGCCAGTTTTCGAAAAGGCCCAGCCAAAAAACAAAAAAAATTGTTATAAAAACTATCGTTGGAAATTTTACACAAGTTTCATGGGCTAGCTTGTATGTCTGTTCTCTGTGATTTAAGTACGTTTGAACCTGGTTAATTTTCCATAATTTACAAGAAACAATTTAAATGATTTGAAATGAACAGTATTCTGACAAGTTTTCATCTACATATGGAGACAAAAACACAGATTGAATTCATTGTCGCTTTTGGCGAGGAGGCACAGTAACAAAATATTAGGTATAGTAATTCACATTAGATTGCGAGTTTAATCATAACGTTTGAAAATTGGCACATCATTTATAGCTCATAAGGATGATGAATTATCTCGTTTCTATAAACGCTTCAAAAAACTTTCGAATTCAGAACTCAAATATTCAAATATGTATGTATGTTCTAAGAATTCAAAATTGAAACCTAGATTTAGAATTCTTGGTAAAAAAAAATCAAAACCGCCACGCACTCATCCAAACACAAACGCATAAAAAAACGAAGTGATCTTCATGTGCGCAATTCAGCGGGGCAAAAAAAATAACTTGCTGCCATCTGCGCGGAAAACGAGCCACAACTCGGCAACGATTGCAGCTGTCATCGGGTGACCCGGAACGCCCGTTGACCCCGGTGGAAAATTCTCCGACCGAACCGGAATTCCTGTCCCAGCATCCCGGACGAAGACGGAAAATGGCAACATTCCAAAAAAGATTCATCCGATCGCGCAGTTTGAATCTTCAAATCTTCACGTCAGGCGGTCTGAAGGTTTTGCGGAAGCGGTTGATCCAATTTGAAGATTCATCTCCGCCGTCGTCGTCGTCGTCGTCGTCAATGGCGGCGCCGGTTTTGTGCCAAAAAAGGTCAAAAAGCATTCGAGCACGTCTTGTTTGTTGTTGAGGAGGTTGTGTATTTCGGCTTTTGGAATCGATACATATCGGCCATAAATCCGTCACTTGTGTGAAATCGAGAAACTTGTCGCTCGCTAAAAGTAGATACTTACTTAAACCGACAAGTATTGCGCTGCGCTATCGCGAGGAAGCGCCGTATTCTCTTGTCGTTCGGCGATCTGTTGCGGCGTTTAAGGTAAATTGTAATAATCATAATGGCGGTTAATAGGAAAATAAATCGTTCCCCAAGTTTGTTGAAGGCACTACGTCGGTCGCTGTTTTTTTTTCTCAAGTCATGATATTGACGGCTTCTGTAGATGGAAAAAAAGGTTCAAGCAGGGGTACCTATGAGAGATGCAATACTTCATCGGCGTTACAACATTTGCAGATCATACGTACCGAGAGAGTACACACGGAAAAAAATTGAGTGGTCATCCCAAAGACGCTGTCATGATAATTTTACCATTTCAGCGCTGTAGTATTTTCAACCACGAAAAGTTTAACATCGATTTTGTGAAAGTGCGCATGAAACAATATTGAAATTACTATGTACCTGGTAATTTTCGATAACTCTCAATGTTTGTTGTCGAAAATACTATGGTTATGATAATTTCATCATAATTTCTATCACAACTACCGTCCGCATAGTAATTTTGACATTGTGGCACCAATTCATATCAACAAAATACTACGCACATCGTACTTTTAAGAACAAAACATATTTGACTCAAAAACATAAGTGCGTATGATAATTTTACTATGGTAAACATTCTTGTTGTTTACACTAATTCAGGATCATTAATCATCAAACCCGTTTGTAAAAAAAAACTAATTTTCAGCTGCTTTATAGTTACATAACTTTGAAAATCATCGCAGAACATCGGGAGAACACACTAACATTGACCGACGTGTGTCGGAAGTGTGAATTTTCATGTTTCAAATAATGTCATAATGCATGCATGCAAATAAACAAACAAACATACATAGTAATTTTACTATTTAAATCAAGCTCCTCGCTCCTCCTAATCTTTATCATAACACATACTAGTTTCATCATGAAACATATTAATTTTACTAGGGACGAAGTAAAACAATGCATCATTTCATTGACAATTTTACTAAAACGCAGTCGAATTTACTATGCGCAGCCAAATTGAGCACATGGTAAAATAGCATGCGTAAGGTATTATAAACAACAAAACATATTTGACTCAAAAATATGGTCACCTGTTGTTCGTTTAAACCACGGATTTAGTAATTTTACTATGCTTTTTTTTTGTGTGCAGTACGAGCTTTTGTCTAGGGTGGTTCGAATTTACGAATTAGGTGTTGAAAAGTCCTTCTACAGTTGCCGACGACAAGTGTCAATTTTCAAATCATGAAACGATCTTTTGAAGGATTGGTTGAATAAAAAAAAATTTTTTTTTTCATACAAAATTACGGAAGCTCTGAACGATCCTATAAAGATATCGAGTGCAACAACGATAATCGCACATTAAACGGAGCGCCGCTTCGCTGCATCGTCTGCATCAGTATTTAGTGGCGCCTTCCAGGTTTCATCGGCCTACTTTGGGGACCCTGCTCGGTTCGGTTGATAGTGAACAGATCGATCGATTGATTGTTTATTATGACAGTTTATTGGAAAAAATAAACGACGGCCGCTGCTAGGGTTTATCATTTGTTTTTAATTAACAAAACGGATTTTCGATACCGAATGGGGCCTTGGAGCTATTTGTTTGGCAGTATGTTAAAAGTTCTAATCGATCTGAGGTGAATAATCAAGATTCAAATTCGAAAATTCAGGTCGCTTTTCTCAAAAGTTCTCAAAAGCTACCCCAACTTACCTGGAAAACTTGTGTATCCTAGTGAACCTGTATATAAGAGAAGTGACATCTGAAACACAAAATTCCAATCGAGCAAAAGAACTGTCAAAATCGATTCCAATCGATCCGAGCATTTTGTCGCAGAGCTTTTACCTTTCTTATTGAAAACTCAACCAAGGAAGGTATTGTGATTGTTGTTATAGTTCAAACAGATAATTTTTTAGCTGGTCATATGAATTTATGATTAGTTGCAATTTTTGTCAATGCTTTGGTGAATCGTGTTTCTAGTTAGAAAACTGGCTGATTATTAACGAAATTCAAGTCATTCATACCGTTTATCGCGATCCTTCGGGCATCGAGTTCTTGTCGTTTTGTTGCATTGAAAGAGCGTTCACTTTAGAGCTTGAACATTGAGCCAGAAAACAGTGCTGGGGATTTTTTTGTCCAAGACTTCGGCGATGTTGCCACATATTTTATTTTAAGAGGGATCAGATGTCGCTTCTCTTATATGAAGGTTCACTAGTGTATCCCCTTCAAATTGACAATTGAGCTGTCAAAATGTTGAGCGAATTTACGCTTAAATCAGCCTTAACGTGCGAGATGGTGAGAAGACGGGAAGGACCACCTGAAATTCGAGTGCTACTGATGCCCGGGGAGAGGTGATGATTACCTGTCTCGGAGCTCCAGAAATCGATTTTATTGCCCCATGTCGCCCATTAAGGAGCAAAAAAGAATAAAAAAAAAGGAAAACTGGAAAGATTACAAAAATTATCGAACCTCAACCAGTCAGCGAAATGGGAAGGAGGAAGTCGAGCTCGGTGTACGAGAGTTAAGCAAAGGACGGAAACCAGTTCTTATTTAAACACTAATAAGAAAAGGCGATTCGAGAGATGAAAATATTTTTGCCAAAAATATAAATTACTGTTCAATGTTGATGGTGCCGTGAGTGTTTAATGAGGCCGTTAAAAACGGTTAAAATTTGCATCTTTCTTTTGTGGCCTCAAAGTGCTTTCAACCCAGCCAGACAACTTTTGGTATTAATGCAATCGAAAAAAGGAACCACCTCGAAACAGGTTATCAATGCGTTTCATAACGGTAAAATATTGCCTTGATTATCGGGAGTGAGGAGGGACTTGCTGGAATTCTCGAGAGACAGCCTAAAATAATTGATCCCGGTAACCGGGAGAAATTTGAGTAATCTGACAATTGACAGAATATGATAAGATAGTAAATCAATGTTATTTTAGTTTCCGAATGAAATCATAAAGTCGTCTATAAAAATTTGTATGACTATCTAAACTTTTAATATGGTCATAAATTTCTAAATTGTTTAAATTGTAAAATTTTCAAAATTGTCAAAAATATCAGAATTGTCAAAATTTAGAAAATTGGTCAAATTGTCTAAACTGTTGAAAAAGGTGAAAATAGTTTAGTTTTCAAAGTTTCCAAAAATTTCAAAATTGTCAAAACTGAAAAAAATAATTAAAATAATTTCAAAAGGCAAGATACAATAATTTGACAAAATTGATAAATTTGAGAGACTTTACAAACTTAACAAAATTGCCAGAAATTTCTAAATTGACTTAATTCACTAAATTGACCAAATTAAAAAAATTACAAAATTGACAAAATAATCAAAACTCACAAAAATAACAAAATAAAACAAGTAAATATGTATTGACAAAATTTACAAAAAGTTAAAATTGACACAATTTTTAAAACGGTCAAAATATTCAAAATTGTTAAAGTTACCAAGAATTTCAAAATTGTCAGAACTATAAAAATGGTTTCAAATGTAGTTATTTTCACTTTTTTAAAACAATCAAAACTATCAAAATGGTGAATGGACAAAAATGATAAATTCGACAAAACTAGCTCAATTAAAAAAAAAATACAAAAAATCATTAACTGCAAAATTGACAAAAATGATAAATTCGACAAAACTAGCTCAATTCAATATAATAGACGAAATTTTAAAAAAAATACAAAAAATCATTAACTGCAAAATTGACAAAAATGAGAAAATCAATATAACTGAAAAAAAACGACGAAAAATTGAAAATTGACAAAAATGAGTGGTAAGTTTGTGTCTGTCATGTATTGATCTATTATTTTTACCACAGAAGTAAAAACTTTGCAAAATCATGATATTTTACACAAACTCACCTGGAAAAAGCAATTGGAATCTGGTTGGAACCTTTTCATGAGTAGGCATCTCGAGAAATTAGATCTCTTAAATCCGGTTTTAAATTTCTTCGTCCATCAGGACACATCTGTCGCATTGCTTAAAAAACCGGTTGCACATATTGCAATCCAAGGAACTGTTCACTATTAGTAATTTACTTGGTGTCTACTAGTCAGACAACACTTTTTGACTGACGGAAATGGATTAATTGCATTATTTAAGGGGTCTGCATTCAGTTATCCCCAATAACCATAAACTTTTTACCATATTTAAGATCAAAGGTTCCATTCCGATGCTTGATTTTAACTTCGTGTGGATTCCAGAGTGGCTCCTTATACTTCTTAACCATTCGTTCCAAAAAAGAATCAGAAAAAAATCGACAGTTTATGAGTTTTCAAGTCGACAATGAAGAATTTTCGAGGCGCAAAATGCGCAAAAGGCGCAAATTTGTGCAAACTTATTTGTACCATGTCTTTTTGCATCGTAAATATCTCAAACACACATTAAATAGGCAAATAGGCAAGATAGTCCTTTTCATAACCAACACAACGCTGCTAAAGTTTTGCATATCCGAGCTCTAATAACGTAGTTATCACCGAAATAAAGTGCCCGGATACTAAATGATCATAGCCTTAGAATTGGTACAGCTTAGCTTAGCTTAGCTTGATTGACTACTCACATCCACCTTAAATCATTAAACCTGAAATGCAACATGGAAAACATTCTAAATCAATAGTTCCTTTTAAGCTCCGTCAAGCTTTAAATTAATTTTTTAAACCGAAAAAAACTAACGCATTTCAAATTCAATGATTGCAAGCGTGGCTCAGTAGAACGAATTCCACATCGCCAATGGTTGCTACTCCGTGATTGACCGAGGCCATCAATTTTGTCCAGAGGTCAAATGGATGGTATCTGGGATTGACAGCACATCCACAATGAACAAAACTTATGCTCTCTCTTTACACATCCAATAACGGCGCCGGCCACGTCCTAGTAGTCAATGGATAGAAGGAAAATAGAGAAAAAGGATTGAAAGAATAATTCACGCTTTAGGACCGAGGTCACCTCTGCATCCTAGCAAAACAATTTTTATTTGTGGATTGGGTAAAAGGATATGATCAGGAAACACTTTTGACTAATGTTATGCAATTTGGGTTAAAATCCTATTCTCCTATGCTCCTATGATTTCGTATCGAAACTCTTATTTGATTTATATTTATAAAAAAAATCTTGTCTTTATTTCAGCATTTTATAAAATATCTGTGTTGCAAATGTATTTTTGCTATTTTCGATAATATTGTCATTTTCAACTGTCAGCTACAATGTTGGAAAATGTTTTTTAAATTAAGTATTTTTCCAAAAAGCTAGGAAATTCGCTGTTATTTTAAACTGTTTTTAGACTTCCTGGAAAACTAAAGTTTTTAAGTATATACCAAATTAATCAATCAGCTTTCTCTGATTCCTCTCTGAAAAGATAATTTTCCACTTGATTTAAAATATTGATTAGAAATTTGCGCTTTGAAAGATGCCATAGAAAATTGTTTAAATATTTTTCAAGAACTGAAACAAATTGCCGTTTAATTAAAAAAAAAATACTGAATTTGAAAATGTAACCGTAATTCATATGGCATAATTTTTCAATGTTGAATGTTCTCCGAATAATATTTTCTTTAACTAAACAAGCTTGGTTTTTTAATTAAACGGTTCCAATAGTTTAAAATATTTAAACGAATTCTTATAAAAAAAAAAAACTTTCCAGTAACCGCAAAGAAAAGGTGGAAAATCAATGAGCTTTTTATATTTTTCATTCTCCACTTAGTGAAATAGCTAGTATCTTCTCAAATAAAATTCATCACCTCTTTCACTAATCGTCAGACGTGAAAAACTATAAGGTTACACTTTAGAGCAGCATTTCTGAAAGAAAGTCATGTGCCCGAAACGTAACGCGAGAATAAACAAACTGTCCATCAACCGACAAGCATCAAAGTTTGAAAAGATTTAAAGATACTCACTAGGGCCACTGCTAATTAACAAAAACTCTATTAGTATTCTTGAGTCATGCAAAATAAAAAGTAAGTGTAAAGCCATTATTATATTTTGGGCTTATGGTGTTTATGATTATTGTGATCCATAAACACTTATTATAATAAAACAGTACTAGTGTTCTCACGAGCAATACGAAATCTTATATTCTGCAGATACATTGTCTCAATTTACAAACAACTATTTATCCAAAATTATAATTTATTTAATTTAAAATTGTTGGAAACCCGGTTTTCGCTGTGAATAATACTGTGAGTAATCTAGTGAGTAATCTAGTAACATTACAGAGATAATGTCCTGAAATATAATCCTGACAGCTTTGAATAGAAAAATATTGATGAAGGTTCTCTGTTCTCATAAATCGAAAAGAATTTTCACGTTAAACAGTTAAAATAATACATTAAAAATAATAATAAATTTACAATAAAACTATAAAAACAAGCACGTTCACACACAGATTTTAAGACAATAATTTGCATAATTCAAAAGTTTTTTTAGGTAACGCCTAGATTCAACGGGGGAGCATCCCTTGTTGAAATTTAACTGCAATATTTCCTACATTTAAGATGTTTTTATACGAAGAAATTTGTCGAAAATATGGAAAATGAATCAAATAAGATAAAACGAAATAATAGAAAACACTTATCTTAAAATCTGCAGTTGTCTTGAAGGTCTCCGTTCTTCTTGAGTTGAAATCTCCCGTAGATACTTTTTTTTGGGGATGCATCGAATCAGCAAAAGTCACTATTGAATTTTTGTGAAACTTCAGTTTGAAACCACACCTTAACTTGTTAATATCACTTCAAATATTTGCACTGCAATGAAATGCCGTACCCTGGGTTCCCATGGGTCACGGCGGCGGTGTGCATGCTTGTGATAATGATGGTTTACTATCATTGTCCTGAGAGGGTCGTTGCACACATCTTGTCAAGCATGGATCATAATATGACTCAAATTAGAAGGCGTGCTGGACACCTTTATTTAAATCAAATTAGCGGTAGGCTCAATGGTGTCCCAATTTTTCATGATCCATGCTGATAAGATGAATGGGAGTTGAAACACTTGCCCTCCCTTCCGTTGAACAATGGGAAAATTTTGTAGTGAAAATATCACATTTTACCGACATAAAGTGATACTTTTCAATAGGGCATAATCTGTTTGGTAAGGTAGTTAGCTAGTTTAGTTTCATAGAATTAGGATGTTTCAAGTATTGCTAGGTTAGGTATAGGTAATGGTATTCGCCTCCCCAATGCTCTAGAAAGTGTGCATTTGCGGTTTATGAATTTCGTTGGCTTATTCTTAAATCAAGCATTTTACAAGAACTAGGGGCTCATTGGACGGTAAAGCTGACAAATATGATATTTCAGTTTGTAATACACTTTCGACATTTGTTTTTATTTATTTATTTACTTTTGGTAGATTTATACATTTTTCGGTTAGGATTGAAATTCATAAATCGAAGTTTAAAATAGAAAATATGATTTCGATAAGCAAGTATGAGTAGATAGTTCAGATCATTGTTTTCGGGCATTTAAAAACAGGCACACGGTTTATTTGAATTGAACCTCTATCGTGTAGATTGAGTATTAAAGTTTGTTTGAGAAGTTGACCACAATTAGTGATAAGGTTTTAAAGAACAGCACTGTTATTTTCCTGTTCCGTTGATAAGTTGATGATATTAATAAATCTATTGCTATTTAAGCTTATAGTTCATTGTTGATAAGTTTAAGAGACACCTTTTCTAGATTCTGTTTTTATGATATCCCAATTGAGTTATCGAATAACCATGTAGTCGCGTAGAATCAATCACTTGAATATATTTTTTACTTAGCAAATCTATGATTATTTCTAAATCAAACTAGGAAGAATCCAAATTTATGGAAACGAGTAAGGTAGATGACAGGTAGGGAAAATTCAACTACGGTAAGATAGTGAACCCTTCTGACAATTATATCGAGGCGTTAGCATATGATATCATATTTGATACCATACTACTATTGCTCGGTTGAATTGAAGGTTGGGTTAACTCGAAGTTCATATGGGGCCCACCAACCGTCCTAGTCCGTCGAGCACTATCTTAACGCTTCCCCTAATCTGGTGCTTCAGAACCCTCGGGCTCTGTTGCCGCTATCCTTTTCTAAGCTAAACTACTCTCATTCAAAATTTTCCTCTTCTGTCCACCGTTCTGTTTTTCCTTTCCGGGTCAGCCTTTGTACAACTCCACGATTTTTGGTTATTCAAACTTTTATTATGAAAAATTTTCACGGAGCACGAAAAAATTGCGTCCGATGTCCAAAACCGATCATAGCCTTAGAATTGGTACAAGCTAAAAACTTTTCTCAGACAATATAGCTCTAAAATGGATATTAAAAAAGTTAGTTTTTCCAACTCACTTCTTAGTGAATTAATTAATTTTTCAAAAAAACTAGTTTTTTAGCCCTTGTAAAGTTGGTCATTTGTCTCGAAGACACTATAGGTCTAAAGGGCATAGTTTCGGCAGAAAACAGTTTTGATCGCCTTTTTCATGTTTTACCCCTGTGTGTGGCGGTGGTTCCACAAAGAGGTAAACCAATGATGCCAAATTTTTATACAAACTTGAGCGGTCAAAATTGTCTTTTTTTTAAATAATTGAAATTTTAAAAAACTCTCAAAATTTCTAAAACATTGTTTGTAACATCGAAAATCAAAATTGTAAAATTTTTAAAAATTTTCATAATTTTCAAAATGACAAATTTTTAAAAATTGTAGAAATTTGCCAAAAAGGTCAAATTGTCAAAATGTTCAAATTAGTAAATATTTTTTTTTAAATCATTAGGTTTTAAAATCGTCAAATTTGAAAAATTGTTAAATTTGCAAAATTGTCAAAATTTTCAAAAAATGAGCAAATTGTAAAATCATGAAAATTGACTAAAATTGACAAATTATCGAAATTGTCAATAACTAATCGTACTTCCAAAGCCAGAACTTATGCCTGAGTCCCAAAGAACAATAAGTGAGTTATTATATTTCTTGTCTTTGTTCATGTTTTAAATTATTTTAACATAAACACATTAAAATAATAAAAAACACAAAATGGTTTGGCCTACCATGGAGCAGAGAACGCAGAGACAACCGGAACACAGGAACAGGAAGAAAGGTGGACCGGATCATTTCCGTCCATTCTTCAATGGCTGGGAAGGATTTATTTTGTACAAGGAAATCACACTCAAGAATAGAAAAGCATTTTAAAGATTTTGATGTTGTAAATAAAATAAATCTGATACCTAAGTTTTATTTTTGATCGTTGAACAGTTTTGGATCTCAGTGTACAATCAGGTCATCGACCAAGGATAAAGCGCCTTTACTCGCTCTTGGAAAAAAAAGAGAAGAAGAAAATACTATTTAGTAGAACATGAAACCTTCCGAGGTATGTTAAGAGCTCGAATGGTTTTTTTTTCTCCAAAAATTTTAAACGTAAAACATGTAGAAGCTACATTCAATAAGGTAAAGCTACTGAGCTTTGCTATCAGATCTTCATATTCGGTAAATACTACTATCGAAGCAAGCCGAGAAAAGCTGAACACTCATGTCATTTCTTCAGCAGCTCAGGCAAAAGCAACCACTTGCAATGAACCTATCAAGATCACATTTTCTCTTTTTTTCTAATTCCCCAATTTCACCTGCGTTTCTTCAGCTAATATCATTTGCTTTCTATTTCAATAAAATTAGCCAACTTGTCACGTTGCACGCTTTGCTCATCAGCAGCCTTTTCTTTTTCGCTCCAATGAACTAAGTTTGTTGCAAATTTCTCACTCAAACTCAATCATTCCGGAAACCACGCCAATAAAGAATCGCATATTTCTACACTAAAAAACCCGGCAAAACGCATGCATTTTTAAAATTCAGTTATTCCAACCCACTCGTCACCAGCATTAGCACGTACACAACGGAAATACCCTCACCATCCTCCTCCAAGTACCAACAATAAACAAATTGAATCAACCATTGCACAAAATACTTTTTTAACTGTTGGTTGCTCAATCGATTCAAGTTTTAATAAAGCTAGTTTTAATGAGCTGCAGGAAAACACAAATTCACACCCGTTCTACCAAAAAACCAAATCGAAAAAGTAACAACGGTATTTTGTAAAAATTTCAATTTTCCAATTTTGATTATTATTTCGCACTTTTAGCTTCCCGTTTCTCCTCTTCATATTAAAAGACTTCATCTCCATTTGATTGCATTTTACAAAACTACAACAAGGAGCATTGTTGAAAAAAAATAATAATCCGTCCGATCGTCGTTTTTGAGAAACTTCTCATTCCTCTAAAGGAAAAAATAATTTTCGAGGAATAACGAAGCAAAACACGACCGTGGAAAATAAACGCGACCGCACTCGAGCAAGGCCAACTTAGTTCTCTGACAAATTATCGAAATTATCAGTATTATCGTAAAATTATCCAAATAAACGACATTATTAAAAAATGTAAAAATTGGTCAGGTCATGATTTACTTTCTCTATCTGCGTAGTTTCATTTTGGAAAACTACAACAACTTAGCTTCTCCTTCACAGTTTGCTTCAGTTATTTTCTACTCACAGCTTATATTGTGTCCAGTTTTTTCCCATGGCCTAAACGAGCAGTAAGCCACCGTCATTATTGCAGTGAGAAAATAGATTGTGTGCCAATGCTGGAATCGACGATAGTCATCGACTCTTGTGGTTTTTCCTCTCGGAGGTAAGAAAAAAACCACAAAAGTTGCGTACGCCAAAACATAGAAATTGTATATTTATTGCATTTGAAGATTGGGAAATCTTACCCAAAAATTTGGCAAAACTGTTGAGAGTTGAAAATGAAAATGATTCTGTATTAGGTTAGCCCTAAATCCAAAATCTAGATCATTTGACATGACAAACTTATATCCTCCAAATAACCAGAACATTTTTTTTAATAAACACTGTTTCTTCAGTTTTTTTTAAATATTCGCCACACTACCATTGCTGGCAGACAGGTTCGAAGTGACAGAAATCTCGTCTGGTGATCAATGGGAACTTCTCATGGAGCAAAAGGAAAATCGCGAAATATGGTTGTTAACTCCTTCTTGGGATTCGACAGCGATCATTCGTCCGGCCGGAGAAATGCATCTTTCTTCTTCGGAAGTTTTTCTCGCGGTCCCGGACTCCATGCAGGGATGGGAGACTAGAAATGAAAGCATGACCAAATCTAGAAGATCCGAAGGTCATTGTTTTGTCGGTTGACAGCCAGCAGCGTTGCCGCGGAATGTTGATACTGGATACATGAGACTATTTATCCATGGGTTAGTAGAGTTCCCATTATTGTTGTATTTTTAAATAGAAGAGTTAGGACATACTAGTAATAATTCTCTGAGGATTTTGGTCCAGTTCATAATGATCGCTCAGATGGCGCCTGTCTGGCATTAAACGCACTTCCTGATTTTCTGTCTCGAGTTAATGAATCATTCGCCCAATCGACGAATAAAAACAAAACCAAAGCAGAAACATGATTTCCCTTCGGATCAGAGAAACAAACACATGCACTATTATCTGGTAGGTATAAACACGTTAATGCAGATCCTTGAACGGGATCAATGCCACAGTTCGCCTTGATTAGATTACAATGGCCTGGCCTGGTCCCCTAGAGCCTAACCGCAGCAACTTGGGCCGTTCACGTTTCGCTGGCTGGCGTTAACAACCTCTCTACGAACGAACTCGCTCTGCTGCGTCAAGTTGGGTTTGCCAAATTTGGGCAAAACAAGTATCCGTCAAGTAAGTTCCTCCTGTCTGTGTCAGTTGGGTTAAGCTCAGCAAGCTTAGTGCGCCCGATCTCGATATATGTAGGTGAGCTTAAACCTGCCTGCCACCATATACCAATAATGGTTCAGTTCATCGAGCTCGTATCACATCAGTGTTCCATTTAATGAGACGTCCTCGTAGGTTTAAAAGAGTGTGAAAAGTTTAACCATTTATCTTGGGATCGCACTCGTCGGTCATTATTTTTCCATTTTAGTTGGTTTGCTTCGCGCAAAGTTCGTTCAACTAAGTCAGGTCCGATTTAACCTTCTCGTCGGATTTGAGAAAAAAAATTTATTTACGTCTGAAATCTAAAATCTTGCTATGAAATCTGAATCTGAAATCTGAATCTGAAATCTGAATCTGAAATCTGATTCTGAAATCTGAATCTGAAATCTGAAACTGAAATCTGAATCTGAAATCTGAATCTGAAATCTAAATCTGAAATCTAAATCTGAAATCTGAATCTGAAATCTGAATCTGAAATCTGAATCTGAAATCTGAATCTGAAATCTGAATCTGTAATCTGAATCTGAAATCTGAATCTGAAATCTGAATCTGAAATCTGAATCTGAAATCTGAATCTGAAATCTGAATCTGAAATCTGAATCTGAAATCTGAATCTGAAATCTGAAATCTGAATCTGAAATCTGAATCTGAAATCTGAATCTGAAATCTGAATCTGAAATCTGAATCTGAAATCTGAATCTGAAATCTGAATCTGAAATCTGAATCTGAAATCTGAATCTGAAATCTGAAATCTGAATCTGAAATCTGAATCTGAAATCTGAATCTGAAATCTGAATCTGAATCTGAAATCTGAAATCTGAAATCTGAAATCTGAAATCTGAATCTGAAATCTGAATCTGAAATCTGAATCTGAAATCTGAATCTGAAATCTGAATCTGAAATCTGAATCTGAAATCTGAATCTGAAATCTGAATCTGAAATCTGAATCTGAAATCTGAATCTGAAATCTGAATCTGAAATCTGAGTCTGAAATCTGAGTCTGAAATCTGAAATCTAAATCTAAAATCTGAAATCTAAATCTAAAATCTGAAATCTGAATCTGAAATCTGAATCTGAAATCTGAATCTGAAATCTGAATCTGAAATCTGAATCTGAAATCTGAATCTGAAATCTGAATCTGAAATCTGAATCTGAAATCTGAATCTGAAATCTGAATCTGAAATCTGAATCTGAAATCTGAATCTGAAATCTGAATCTGAAATCTGAATCTGAAATCTGAATCTGAAATCTGAATCTGAAATCTGAATCTGAAATCTGAATCTGAAATCTTAATCTGAAATCTGAATCTGAAATCTGAATCTGAAATCTGAATCTGAAATCTGAAATCTGAATCTGAAATCTGAATCTGAATCTGAAATCTGAATCTGAAATCTGAATCTGAAATCTGAAATCTGAATCTGAAATCTGAAATCTGAAATCCGAATCTAAATCTGAATCTAAAATCTGAAATCTGAACCTGAAATTTGAATCTGAAATCTGAATCTGAAATCTGAATCTGAAATCTGAATCTGAAATCTGAATCTGAAATCTGAATCTGAAATCTGAATCTGAAATCTGAATCTGAAATCTGAATCTGAAATCTGAATCTTAAATCTGAAATCTGAAATCTGAATCTGAAATCTGAACCTGAAATCTGAACCTGAAATCTGAATCTGAAATCTGAATCTAAAATCTGAATCTGAAATCTGAATCTGAAATCTGAATCTGAAATCTGAATCTGAAATCTGAATCTTAAATCTGAATTTAAAATCTGAAATCTGAATCTGAATTTTGAAATCTGAATCTAGTTGTGCACAATCCGTTTTCTTTGCTCGGGAGTAAGGTCACGCATTTTCAGATTTCCTTGCGAAAAACGACAAAAAATGACAACGCCTACTTCACTTGGATGTAAACAACAGTACGCAGCCTAAATTTGGTTGAACACTACACGATTTTGGAAATGACGGTTATTTTGGATAGAGTTAGGTGAAATTATCCCCCAAACTCAGTAGTGATACAGTAATCAATTATGCTCTTATAAGAAGTGATAACTTTCTAGCTTTGGACACCTATTTAACAATATTAATGATAATCGGAAGTCAAAAGGAAGCTAAAAATTGGAAACTAAAACAACAAGTTGCATTGAAATTTCAGGATTGTTTTCCACCGGGATGAGTGTTATTTTCTTCCCACTATTTTGCTGCAAACAAGTTTTGAAAAAAAATATTTTTATTTATTTTTTATTCTTTTACTCAAGCCATACGCGTTCGTTGAAGACTTTTATAACTCCATTCTCGTGCGGCCATAAATGACTGCTGATCCGCGACCGAGTGGCGACATCGATGACAGAACTACCGATCGTGGAGAGCCTGAACCGGTCTTCGAATGGACAGATGACTATGGGATTAATATACGCGCAATTCACCCACGCCATCCTCCGCCATCTGAAAACGCAACGGTGGCTCAAAACCGGGCCCAGGTCGTAAATTATTCGCAACCTTTTTTGGACCGTCAAAACGGAAATGTGCGAAAGTTTTCAGACTCCTAAGCTGGATCTTGGTAGTGGGATTTATCTGCGTTTCCTCCCTTTGGCTTAGTATTGTCCAACCAACAGGTTATTCATCGTGGAGTCTCTCTTGGACCATAAGGTGGAAATATGAACTTTGCCAAATAAATCCTCGATCTTTGTCCGCGTAGTAAGTAAAATCGATTGTACGTGTTCGTACAGACCAAACTTGGGCTGGCTTAAGATGCGTGTAGAAGGCACACACAATAATTCAATGGTTGTGCTAAATTGCCGTTTTTACTATATATATATATTTTTTTTTTTTTTTTGGAGAGAATCTACAAGTTGTCTTGCGAGGAACTTTAGGTTAATACACGCACATGAAAAAGAACCCATAATCGCAAATTTTTACCCAAAAATTATTTATTTTTTAGCGTGAATTAATCAACGAGCGGCAATTAAACCGTTCGCCATGCTCAGTTACGCCACCCTTTCTCCCTCGAAAAAAGTCATTCCACCTTCCTCGTTCAATGACTTTGACTTTGAAAAGATCTTGAACCACACAATTTAAGTCGGAATCCATTAGCGTCGGTTGCTAAACGTATAGGAATTATTTCCAACGCGCCCCCCAAAAACCGGCATGTAAATTGTAAGTGTAAACAAAGCGTTTGAGAGGTTTTCTGTTTTAAGATGGCACTCCAAAAGCATCTCGCCACAAACGCCTCCTTCTACTGACAATGAATTTGCACAAAGTGCAACACCCTGCCTCGGACAATGAGAATGCACTTTGTACGGAATGTTGTTTATTGTTGTGTGTAGCTAATGAGTGTCATTGCTAAAAACGAAATACAGGTTGCCCCCTCCGCTACATATTTTAAGCTCCGAGATCTTCTTCGATTCTGGACTTGGGATGGGTGGGCGTGGATGTGGGCGATTCCATCCGTTGGAATGTGCTCGTTGATCTGACGTTTCAAACTAACGTTCCTTTACGAGTTGCCAATCGAAGTTGAAACACCTCTGGATGCATTCAAATATTAATCAACTTTGAAAAAAAACGGATTCCAAATTCAGATTTCAGATACAGATTTCAGGTTTCTGATTCAGATCCAGATTTCCGATTCCGATTTCAGATTCAGATTTCAGATTTGAAATTCTTATTCAGATTCGAATTTCAAAATTCAGATTCAGATATTTGATACAGATTTCAGATTCAGATTTCAGAATCAAATTTTTGATGCAGATCTCAGATTTCGGATTGAGATTTGAGATTCAGGTTTCAGATCAATTTTTTTTTATTCAGATTTTCGATAAAGATTTCAGATTCGATTATCCGATTTCAGATTCAAATTTCGGATTTCAGATTCAGATTTCAGATTCAGATTTCAGATTTCAGATTCAGATTTCAGACTCTGATATCAGATTCAGACTTCAGATTCAGATTTCAGATTCAGATTTCAGATTTCAGATTAAGATTTCAGATTCAGATTCAGATTCAGATTTCAGATTTCAGATTTCAGATTCAGATTTCAGATTTCAGATTCAGATTTCAGTTTTCAGATTCAGATAACAGATTACAGATTTCAGATTTCAGATTCAGATTTCAGATTCAGATTTCTGATTTCAGATTCAGATTTCAGATTCAGATTCAGATTTCAGATTTCAGATTCAGATTTCAGATTCAGATTTCAGATTCAGATTTCAGATTTCAGATTTAGATTTCAGATTCAGATTTCAGATTCAGATTTCGGATTCAGATTTCAGATTCAGATTTCAGATTCAGATTTCAGATATAGATTTCAGATTCAGATTTCAGATTCAGATTTCAGATTCAGATTTCTGATTCAGTTTTCAGATTCAGATTTCAGATTCAGATTTCAGATTCAGATTTCAGATTCAGATTTCAGATTCAGATTTCAGATTCAGATTTCAGATTCAGATTTCAGATTCAAATTTCAGATTCAGATTTCAGATTCAGATTTCAGATTCAGATTTCAGATTCAGATTTCAGATTCAGATTTCAGATTCAGATTTCAGATTCAGATTTCAGATTCAGATTTCAGATTCAGATTTCAGATTCAGATTTCAGATTCAGATTTCAGATTCAGATTTCAGATTCAGATTTCAGATTCAGATTTCAGATTCAGATTTCAGATTCAGATTTCAGATTCAGATTTCAGATTCAGATTTCAGATTCAGATTTCAGATTCAGATTTCAGATTCAGATTTCAGATTCAGATTTCAGATTCAGATTTAAGAATTTTAATTCAGATTTCAGATTCAGATTTCAGATTCAGATTTAAGAATTTTAATTCAGATTTCAGATTCAGATTTCAGATTCAGATTTTAGATTTCAGATTTCAGATTCAGATTTCAGATTCAGATTTCAGATGCATATTTCAGATTCAGATTTCAGATTTTAGATTCAGATTTTAGATTCAGATTTCAGATTTCAGACTCTGATATCAGATTCAGACTTCAGATTCATATTTCAGATTCAGATTTCAGATTCAGATTTCAGATTTCAGATTCAGATTTCAGATTCAGATTTCAGATTCAGATTTCAGATTCAGATTTCAGTTTTCAGATTCAGATAACAGATTACAGATTCAGATTTCAGATTCAGATTTCAGATTCAGATTTCAGATTCAGATTTCAGATTCAGATTTCAGATTCAGATTTCAGATTCAGATTTCAGATTCAGATTTCAGATTCAGATTTCAGATTCAGATTTCAGATTCAGATTTCAGATTCAGATTTCAGATTCAGATTTCAGATTCAGATTTCAGATTCAGATTTCAGATTCAGATTTCAGATTCAGATTTCAGATTCAGATTTCAGATTCAGATTTCAGATTCAGATTTCAGATTCAGATTTCAGATTCAGATTTCAGATTCAGATTTCAGATTCAGATTTCAGATTCAGATTTCAGATTCAGATTTCAGATTTCAGATTTCCGATATCAGATTTAAGATTCCGATTTCTGATTTCAGATTTAAGGTTCCGATTTCAGATTCCAGATTCAGATTTTAGATTTTAAATTCTGATTTTAGAGTTATATGTTTCAGATTTTGATATCAGATTCTGGTTTGGCAATCAATTGCAACCGAATTTGGGTGATAATTTTTCATGCGCTTTCCACTCAGCAGCTTACAGCCCCAATTAAATTTAGAATATCGACTTACA
>NC_073691.1:202115652-202132790 GCF_029784155.1 Uranotaenia lowii | reverse complement strand
TAAAAAACAAAAATGACAAATATGAGAGAAGTGATAAAAATGTCAAAAAATGACAATAGTGATAAAAATGTTGAAAATTTCGAAAATGTCAAAAATAACAAAAATGTTAAAAATTTCAAAAAATGTCAAAAATTTATAAAATATTTAAAAATTCAAAAATTTCAAAAGTATTAAAAATGTTAAAAAAGACAAAAATCACAAAAAATTGCAATATGTAATACAATAATGACGAAATTGAAAAAAATGCCAAATATGACAAAAGTCACTAAAATGAAAAAAAAAGACGAAAAAAAAAAATAACAAAATTACAAAATTTACTTAAATGGCAAAATGATTTGAAGGACAAAAGTGACAAACAAGAAGTCAAAAATTTCATATGTTCAACATACAATTCGGTAAAAATGCCAAAATCAGTAATACACTAAACAATGTTGAAAAACAACTACAAAAAAAAGTTACTTCAATTAAAGAATTGATTTTGATTCTGATAAGTGAATTTAAAATTTTAATTTGAATTCCATCTCATCCAAATTGGAATCCATAAAAGTACAATAAAACGGACATCTTTGTCAACAAATGGCACGATTTTATCAACAGAAAAAGGCACACCTTTTTTGATGACTAGGCTTTATCAATGTTTTGCAACTTCGAGGCGCGAGATATTTGATCAGTTATTGAAAGTCTTTAAACGATAAGATATCATTTATCAGCCGAAAAGAAAACAAAACGATATTTTTCCTCCAATAAATGCGTCATTCTTATCACATTTTTCAGCTGAGATTTGTATGGTGTCCAAAGCCTAGAAAAAACTACTTTACAAGGGCAAACAGCGACGAAAAAAAAACATCCACGCAGCCAGACAGAGTGGCCCCGGTCGGCTTGCCGGATCGAAAGTAAGTTTGCAGTCCCCAAACCGTGGGTTTCCCTCATCTCATCCGAAAGGAAAACATGCGTTGCCTCTTTCTGTGACTTCGACCGGAGAAAAACTTCTTCCGGAAAAGGAACTTTTGTCTCAGCTCCAGTTTTTTTTCTCTCAAGATTTCTTCAGACGGGTTTCGCGAATAAGGAAGCAGCCGGTCGCCCGGACAAGCCTACATGGAAATAATCCGGAGGTTGTACCGAGAAGGAGGAGGAGGAATTTGCAACGGTTTCACTCGTTATCGGGTTGGAATGATTTAAGGTTTCGATGGATGTAGGTTTTGTGGAATTAGGCAAACGCGAGAAAAAAAAAACTAAACAAGTGCATAGAAACCTACCTTGGGGACTAGCTTGACTGGGGAAGCTGGATGGCGAGCCTTGTGGGCGACCTGAAAAAATGAAATTGAGAAGAAAATAACCGTTAGATTTAAATGTAAAATTAGAGTTTGCTCAGTACGGAGTTGCTAGCGATTTCTCGATTTGAAATTTCAAAAGCATTCCCGGTTTTAATTTGACTTCTACCGAATTAAATAACAGAGATGCTCCCCTTCCCTTCCCCTTTATATTTCCACTTATTAAAGGTTTAACTCCTTTCATAGATTTCCACAATCATTCCATTTGAAGACTCCTGGATCCCCGGTAATCGTTATTCACTATCAATCACTATTTGGCTTAAGCATTTTTCATTTCGCTTAAATTTTCACATAAAGTCTCTATCAAAACAAAATTTTCGCGGACGGAGAAAAAAAAACACGTGCGGCGCGCAAAAAGCATCGCCTACTAATCCAGCCAGAGAAGCCACCTGGTTTTAGAACAAAATCTGTATAAGCTTAATACCTATAAAAATCTGTATTTTTCTGTACCGTAACTAAAACTTCTGTTTTCTGTGTTCAGTTTTTAATAAATATACATGTTTAAAATGTGTCTTTTGCGTTTTAAGCAAAAATAAAATAAAATTCGCCCGTCATAGGAAGATTTAATAGTGTAGTAGTAGTTAACTCAGAATTCTGAGTAGTAAAAACGTTATGGTTTTAAGTAAATCAGAAAAAGCAAAGGAATATAAGTAAATTGAAAGTAAAGATCCCGTTCGATTTTGGCAAAGCGACCGAACACTTTGTGTTATCAAAATCCAACGGATTTTTCTCAACTTTTTTGGAAACATTTTTCGTCCATTTTTTTACGATTTTTAATCATTTTCTGTTTTTTATTCTTATCATGTTTTAGACTAACTTCGCCGGATTGCTCGGATATTTTACACAAAATTTAGGAAAATGCGGTCTGGTTGCCCGGATTCCCTTGAAAATAGCCCTGATTTTACCCGGATTTATTCGCTTTATTTGTAAAATAGAACAAACAACACATATTTAGTAAAAAATTATTGGAGCAATTTTTGTCTTGAAAATAATGAACGGTTATTCGAAAGCCTAAAATACGATTTATAAACTGTTGATGTGTTTTGATAAAAATTATATTTCAAGTGTTTTCTTCCTGATGATATTTCCAGATATTATATTATTTATTGTAATAAAATTGCTTGCGTTTCATATTTGAGATTGAATTAAAATAAATTTTAACTTTTATCTTTGTTTTTTTTTTTTGCTCAAATCTACTTTTATTTATAATCTTTCATGCTTGATAAAATTCATGAGTTTAATCTGATAACACAAGGCAACAAAATTCACATTTTCCGAGATGACTTAATTGGTGCACTGATTCCAAATATGCAATTAATTTCTTCCTTAGTCTAGCTTTCGGGATAACTTTTAACTTTTTGTACGTTTAAATTTATTTGTGAAACATTTTTTGGCACAACTACATAACGAACAAGATAAAGATTTTGAAAATAACTTATAACTTAATAACCTTTACAATTTTCAACATAACTGGAAAATTAATCAAGCAAATGGAACCAAATTTGACGTGGGAAGGTATTTGATTACGAGAAATGTTTCTATGATATTTTGAGAATCCTCCGTTCTTCCAGTCGGCAAATCGTAAGGAGGAGGGTACTCCCTTACAATTTTTTACATCACTCGGGAACTTACCCAGCAAATGGAACGAAATTTTGCTTGGGAGGGTATTTGAGCACAAGGAATGTTTCTGTGAGTGTCCTCCATCCAGTGGGGTAATAGGAAGGAGAACGGGGGGCTTCTTTACAATTTTTCGCACAACTCGAGAACTAATCGAGCAAATGGAAACAACTTTGGCATGGGAAAGCATTTGGATACGTATAATGGTTATTTGCTTATTTCAGACTTCTTTCTTCTCCAATTGGGGATACAGTTAGGGAAGACGGGAGCTCACATGTTGTCGTTTTGAATGAACTGAGAACTTATCTTACAAATGGAACCACATATGATATGGAAACAATCATACATGCGAGCAAATGGAACAGAATTTGGCATGGCAGTGTATTTTAATACACGGAATGTTTGATCTTGATACCCTCCTTCCAGGTAGGGGATAGGTAGGAAGAGGGGCTCCGATACAAATTTCATCGCAAAACTCGACAACAAATAGAGCAAACGAAACCAAATTTGGCATGAGAGGGTATTCCTTATAAAAAAGGTTTAATTTCATTCAACAAATTGGTTGAAACCTGAATTTGGTTTTCTGAAACTCAATTTGGTTTAAATGGAGTAAAGTGTGAGCCTTCCTTTACCTTTTTTCGCTGAAATCAAAATTGATTGCAAAATTTGATAATTGATTTGAAATCTTTATTTGATTTTTTATGTTTTACAGTTTTGTCAAAACAGTCAAAAAAGAACATTTTGAAATGATTTTTACCTATTTTCGAAAGTGATTTCAGAAGCACAGAAGCTGTTGGACAAAAAAGTGATTGCATAAATGTTTGGATTCAGGGCACCCAATTCAATCAAAACCAGCTCAAACATAAATTGCACCTCGGGAAAATGGGAATTTTGTGGCTTTTTGTAATTTGTCAAAACCCTCTTGAATATGGAGATAGTATTCAGAAGAATGAGAAACACAAAAAACAATTGAAACTGAAAATGGTTTTTGAGGAATATTCCATATCAGTATAAATTGACTATCGTGAGTGGCAACCAACTTGTGAAGTGTAAAATAAGTATCGAATGAATCAATTATATAATTCAATTCGAAATTTTGAACTTGTTTATCTAACTACACTTTCTTACGGAGAAGTAGGCCATGGTTTGTTGATATCGCACGTGTTTTTTTTGTTCCGTCACGGTGAAAATTAAATAATTGAAGTTTAGGTTATTTCCTATTGTAAAATTGTGATTTTTTGAAAAAGTTGATAATGCAAAGTGATCAATAATTGCATGTTTAATTGAGTGTGCCCGACCCGATTCTCCGTTGATTTCGTTCACCTCGTGACATCGTTGAATGATTCGCTAGAAAAGGAAACACACATGTTACTCCAGCAATTGGTGAGTTCGTTCCTTTCTCTTCTTCTCATTCATTTGTTTGTGAACTGATGTTGAAATCAAGAAATTTCTTCCTGAGAATTTTCAGGAGCCTACAAAATTTGAAAATTCTTGAATACCGCTTATTAATTTATGAAGAGATATCAGGTGATTCCCCACAATTTGCGAGGTGTGCAGAATGTTTGTTTTTCTATTTCAACCTACTTTTTTTTAATTTAAGAAGTACAATGTTGGAAACATTTTCGGGTTTCGTTCATAAAGTTGTGTTAGAATCACTATTATGATTGGATATCAGGTGGCTGGTAAAAAATTGAGAAACGCATAAGAATTACGGCAGAAATCAACGTAAAATAAGGGAGTTCTTCCAATTATGTAGTGCGTTAAAACCTGACAGTTTGTTTATGTGCTCGTTTTATAAATCATATCCCAGGTTTCAAATTTCCGAGATTTACTAAACTTTCCACTGCCAAAGTTCAATTGGCGGTAAGTTATTGAATGATATAAATTTATTCGTTATGATTCATATCTATGACGACACATTGGAATTGTTCAGATACCGAGTCAGTCATGGATCTGTAACAATTGTTTCGCAAAAATAGTTGATTCCAAAAGATTTTGTGGTGCTACTAATTTTTTTCTCTATTCTTCTAATATTTATTTTTAAGAGCGAGTAAATGCACTATACCCAAAGTCGATAACCAGAAATGATTGTGCACAATAATTCGAAACATGTATTTTGGTTAAACTTTAGGTTAAGTAATTTTAAATTGCAATTTATCGATTGATTCAATTAATGCTGCAATGTTTTGGATTTCTGTGCAGAAAAACCTCATTTCCATCCACAGAAAGACGAATTCACATGGGACACCATCAAGGAGCACAGTAAATTTGAGCAAATGTGCTTCCAACGTGAATATTTCAAACATTTTATAATCACGGAAACGTATGGCACTGTTGTCCACGTTTCTTCCTCCCTGTGTTCCAGTTGTTTCTGCTTTCAATACTGCACAGTGGGCCCGGCCGAGTTAAGATGAGTAGTAAATGTACTTTTACTACTCACCGGGAGCTGACAAGATCTGGCTGTGTAAGCACTTCTTAATCCAATTTTAAACACGAAGTAGGTTTTTTGTGTCAAGATTTGAGATTTAGTACAAGAGTTTAATTGAATGGCAAATCGAAACGAACAATTAACAATTAGTTTAAATTGTTGAACGTTATATATGTAGAGTAGTAAAATTAACTGAACTGAACTTGTACTGAAAATTGGAAAAAATTTACCCCTAAACCCCCCCACCCCTCCCCGTTATCACGGCCTTGGTTGAGGGTTGCTTGGAATGGGTCAAATTTACAGTTTGAATTTGCTCATTGAGATACTCACGAATAGCTGGACCACTGCTGGAGATGCCCGAGTCCATAGACAGCGTCAGGGGACTCCTCACCGATTCCCGGCCATCGGCCTGGCTGCGTACTTGATGTTGTTGTTGCTGTGACTGATTTGGCTGCGGCTGCGTCCCGATTGGATTCTGATTCTGATCAAACCCCCCACCACTACTACTATTAGCACTTCTGTTTGCCTGTTGCTGCTGTATCACATCACGGTAGTTACCACCATTGCTATTGCTAACATTAAGATTACCACTACTACTACTACTATTTGCACTGATGATAGCACTCTCACTAACACTACTCAATGCACCGGGACTCCTGGAAGTTCCGGTTCCGGTTCCGCCGTTCTGACTTTGGTAGCGTTTGGCACTTTCGTAAACTTGGCTGTAGCTGTGGGCGTTCCGGGGAGGCGGCGTTACCGGGGGAGGATGCTGCTTTCCGTTGCTAAACTCGGCCGGTGGAGAGATAAGAATCTGCTGCTGCTGCTGCTGGCCACCGGGAGTCGGCGATTTGGGACTCTTGAGAATGGTGGCGTACAGTGATCCGTCCAGCGGTCCCTGCGTGTGACTCGATTCGTCTGAAACGGAGCAATAATATGGCCGAGAGAAATCGGTTAGAACTTGCCGGGCACCTCGCTTATTTACAAACAAGTCAACGGACGGACGACTAGAGACTAGGCTAGAGAATGATGCTGCATGTTTTACAATCCCCAATCACACCGAGAGCGGCGCAGCGCAACAGATCAGATCAGCTCACATCAGGCTGGACGGAGGGAAGTGCTGCTACTTGACGACCTTCTTGATCCGATGCCGCCGCGCCGGTGAGTAAATGCACAGGTAGGTAGCTACTTAAATGCTAGGATTGGGCTCTCCGCCCAATATGGAGTGGTGCCGAAAGACTAGGCGACCTTCCCCGGGGTACCGCGTGCGTGTCGCCTCGCTTGGAACATCACATCTCAACACTAGGGAGTGCGTACAAGTGGACGCAGCCAGCGGAAAAGTTCAAGTGTTTACATCGCGGGTGAGACCATTTGAACATTTGAAGATACTAAAGTTTACTAAAATCGGTATAAAAAGTGGAGTTCGAAAAAAACGACGACAAATCTACAAATATGCACATAATTCCCTTTTCTTATTTATTGAAAAATTAAAAAAAATTGTGGAACAACTTTCACAATAATTATTAAAAAAAAAGCTATAAGGCAGTCATAATAGGTTTCAAAATTTGGGAAACAGCTGCTGAAAGTTAGGTTCTTTAGCCCTTGTGGTTATGAAGTTTTAAAAAAAAAATTGGTAAAAAGTTTTCCTAAACGATAAAGTTTTTGTTTGTAATCATAAAGCTAAACTTCTGTGAGGACTAGGAGTAGGCGTTGACCTGATGGCATCGCACGTGTATTTTTCGGGTGTTTCAAATCGGGTTATGGTTGTGCAATTTTTTTTTTAATTTTCTCCGAAAATGTGCAAAATTTTGAAATGGTAATTTCATGAAATCGTTTAAATGCAACTTCTGACGGAGCTCAAAAATTCTGGTGAAAAGGCGAATTTCATCGCTCTAAAAATCTGCAGTTGATTCAAAAATGTGCTGTGGCTGGAGTTTTTTTTAATATCTGGTGATAAATGTGCGTTGATCAAATTGCGAACATCGAAATGAGGAATCCATTTCAATGAAGAACAGTCACAATTAAATTTCAAGCATAAATGTTCAAATTGGATTTTTGGAATATGAATGAGCGTTTCATGCAAGTGTGAAGAAAAAAGGTTTCCTTATTCGGGCAAAAGCCTTAGGGTTCTTGGCATGCTACGATCGTATAAGTTTGTTTCAGTTCCGTTTGTGGTTTGCTAAGAAATTGCTGAAGCCTTATGATGGTTCAATGATAATGGTTTTGTATTTTTACAGTTTTTTTTAAATATTTCATGTTTTTGTATTCAGTTCACACTTTATTTATCCCAGAGTGAAAATCAAATATAGTAAAAAACCTTTCAAGTTCCTAACAGATCTTGAAAGGTTTTGTGATCCGCAAATTATCTTCTTTGATCTTTTTTCTTTCCAAGAGTCCTTAAACCTTGGTCAATGACCAGAAATGATGGTATACAGAAATCCGGAACAATACAAAATGATAAACTCGTTATGTTAAACAATTAAGAATTATGACAATTAATTATCACTCAGATAATAGTTTTTTTTATTTTTCTTTATGAAAATTTTATATTTATACATTTTTACACCTTCCATAATATTTTTGGTTGTTTTTATTACTAAAAATAATAATTTTTTTTTGGAAGCGATCCATTCAGTCCTGAGTTAGCGCAACGAGTTTTAATTTTGTAAGGAAATTTGCAAAGGAGAAAAAAAAAAATTCATAAAAAAAATCACAGAGTTCTAAAAAATATATCTTTGAATTTTAAATATTTCTTGATTCTTGTAGTACATTTCATGTAAACAAACTCTAAATCTAACTTTTACCCAGGCATGCATTTTCTCCTTGGAGAATCTCCGCGGTGCGGGTTTTCTTAATCCCCGCGGAGTTTCTCTGAATTTCACCACGGAGATGTTTAGCTAACACCACTGAAGAGAATTTGGAAATTCAACACCAACGAGCGTGAGAATGAGAGCTCTTATGTTCCCCACATTCACCACCGAGAAAACCGATCGATCCAATTAGTGAACACGAAAACATTACATTAAGGAGTATTTCATGTGATAGTATACTTGAAGGGGCAATTCCAATTGGACTGGCAACAAAAAAAAAGTTTGTTTAGGCGGCATCCATAAATTAAGTAACGCAAAAACTGCACTTTTTTGACCCCCTCCCACCCGTATGTCACAAATCATAACGCCTCGACGAACCCCCGTATGAAAATTACGTAACGCTAATAACTACCCCCCCCCCCCCATTATTTTTAAATACTGATTTTCGATGGTAACCAAAAAAATAAAATAATTTTTTTAACGTTCTTCATAACGAATTCAATATCTATCCATTTCGCTTCTTAGTACTCATTGATGATAATTCTCTGATAAAAGAAATTGAATGTCTTATTACGATTTGCTCTGTGCTTGTTAACTGATGATCTATCTTGTTTACTTTATTTTGTTCAAGGAGCAAAACTTGTTACGCAACCAAAATTGCATTTTTTTTATCAATTGAGAGGTATTAAGGTTGAATTGAGTTCATGGGGATAAGTGTACCTAATATTCGATTTTCCAACAGTTATTTCACGGATATTCAATACACATTTTAAGGAATCTATATCAGAATCTCTAAAGAGAAAAGGTTCCAATCCAGTGTCAATCATGTTGAAGCTCACAATTTATAAGCGGATTTTGGTTTGCTTATCATTCTGCTAAAATTGCATGACATCAAAATAGCTGCGATGAAACTGAAATTTGTAAGAAAAAATCGTTACGTAACGATGAGCATACCTCCCCCCCCCCCTCCCCTATGTCACAATTCGTAACGCTCGAGCTTACTCCCTCCCCCCCCTAGGAGCGTTACGTAATATATGGATGCCCCCTTATCTGAAAAAGAAATGTTTACATATCCGTTGTTGTCATATCGTATTTAAGATTTCTATGAATGAAAAATGTTTATTTAGTGAAAACCTATTTTTTAATCATAACAACTTTTTTTAAAGTTCGGGCCGAGTGTTTAAAGATATGTAGTTTAAGATGCACGTACAATGAAGATTTTTGTAGAAAAAGTAGTAGTATTTATATTTAGTATTCATCTGATTACAACATGTTTAAACCTTATTATACAGGTCGTTCGTTAATTGGTTTTAAAGGGAAAAATGGCACTGAGTGGTAAAAATCCTAGAAATAATATGATGTTGTTGAGCAAAGTGATTTTTCGAATTAAAAACAAATGTTTTGGGAGATTTTTTTACATCAACCAAAATAAACTAATGCATCACTCAAAACGATCAATTGACGAACACCTGTAAGAATGACTAAGGAATGGTTACCATCTTACAGCACATTACTTTCAACTTCCAGCTTGCCTTACGTTCGGCAAAGCCAAGTCACCAAAAAACGCAGGTGATTCTCGCCGGTGAGGAAATGGGCCACTCTACGGTGCTCTACGGTGTAAACATTTATGCTCTAAAGTGAGGATCTGGTGGCGGTGCGAGTTTGAGTTAAGCGGGCCACAGACTACACAACATTTGTACAAATGCGATGAAATTCGATGAAATTTTGTCGCTGTGAGCACGATTTGCATAGTGTATGGCACTGCTTGAATGAGCGCCCAAACGGTTGGAGTAAAATCGGTCGGGATCGAAATATTTTGTACAAAACATTCTCCCAGCCGGGGTGGAGATGGTTTTTTTTGTTGCTGTTGCTGTTTTCGCCAGCAATCATTTGTGTTCGCGTGAAATATGTTTGTATAGTGTGTAGGCGAGCATAGATCAAACAATCGACGCGGAATCATCGAATTTGTACAGGCCAATTTGTGTAGTCTATGGCCCGCTTTATGACACTCGAGAACTTCGAAAGCAGATAGAGAGTGGTGAAAAACTGGTAATCTCTCCGGAGAGTTCGTGGCAATAATAGTGCGGTGTTGAAATTCTCCGACTCCGTTAAAACCCCACGGAGAAAAGCATCCCTGCTTTTACCTCAGAAAAGATATTCGATGTTATGCAAAAAAATTAAAATGCATTTTTTTAAACTTTAGAATTTTTGACTGCTCATTTTAAAGCTGTTTAAACGTAGGATGAAAGTAAAAACTACAAAAAAAACTAGCCAATGAATTTGTTGATTTGTTTAACCTAGACAGCAACATTTCTTGAAATTTTTGGAAGCTCAAGCCAGCAAAGCCTGCCATTTTTAAATAATTCTAATTGAGGTCAGATTTTTTTTATTTTGAAATGGTTATAACTTTTATCGTGGAAGATTTTGCATCATCTCCTGTTGCCAAAAAATGAAGCTTACTAATAGGCAAAACTAATAATAAAGAAAAAACAAACTACATTTCAAGCTTACTGGAATTTTTCGGATGATTGATGACGCAAAAATTTCTATACAAAATTGAACCGCTCTGCGCTGCTTATCTCAAATTTAACACTGGTGCTTGGTCACCCAAAAGACTTCGGAAAAACATATGGGAGCAAAAGAACTATTTTTCTGTAAATTTTTCAGAAAAAAAAAATTGGAAAAAAAATTATTCATAACTCGAGAATGTTATTTTTTGAGCCATTTTTGGGTCAAAACTGGATGACTGTTGTTTTATCATTGAGTAATATCGTTTTTTATTTTGTTCATGTTTCAGTCATTTTGAAAAAAATTTTTGAATGGAACATTCATTTTTTGATCAGTTTTATGGATTTTTTTTCTGAAATTGAATTTGAGTAATTTTTAGGTTTATTTTTGAGTCGTTTTGACCAACTTTTTTTTTAATTTTGGTACACTCTAAAGTCGTTTTAGGGTAATTTCAGTTTTTAAGGAAATGAAATAAAAAAAATTAAAAATTATTCAAACGCGTCTCATGCATTTGAGTAATTTTGAGTTGATTTATTGCCAAATGTTTGAAAAATTGAGTAAGTTTTACCCGTTTTTTTTTTGCCTTACAGACTTGAATTTTAGCGTTTTTTGACAGTCACTTAAGTTAATATTCACTTTTGAAAACATTTTAAAAATTTTAAAAGTATTTTTGAAGTGAATTTTTAGAGTTTTTAGTTATGTTGTTTGAAATTTTATACCGAACTTATCCTTATTTCTGAATTTGTTAAAACATTTTTTTGGATTACTTCTGAGTAATTTAAATCATTTTTGAATGATTTTTAGCTAAATTTGGTCAATGTTGAGCCAGTTTTCCATCATTTTTGTTAGTATTATGTCGTTGTTGGGATTTTTCAACTTATTTTTCTAGGTAAATTTCAGTCATTATTGTTTTCTAGAATATTTAAGTTCAAATTTTAAAATTTGAACATTTTAACAATTTTGACAATTATTGAATCTCGCGATTGGGCAATTTGCATATTGACGTTCGCTAGTGGAACTAGCAATAGCTAGTGTAGAACCCGTTATTGAAGGACCTTGCTTAGAATACGAATAAACGATAACTCTATTCCATCCAGCGTTGTCAGATTGCCAACTGCTCAAGTCCGTAGGTTTGGCGAAAATCGGAAAATGTACTGAATTTGCCCCAAAATCTGGCAACGCTGATTCCACCATTGAAAGCTGCGTTTTCATCAACAATTTCTAAAATTTTCACAATTTTGACAATTTTTGCAACTTTTTCAATTTGGACAATTTTTACAATGTTTACAATTTTGATAGTTTTTTCAATTTCTTACAATTTTTATGGTTTTAATTTTTTTACAATTTTGAAAATTGACGAATTTCACGCCAAATCGAGACGAAGTTGGCATGACCTTCTCAGAATTCAATTGAAATTTGTGGGCATAAAAATCTTACCTAGTAAAGCAACTTAGCATACTTAGTTTTCCAAAAAAAGAACTAGACTAACATTTGAAAAGGGCCAAACTTTTCAGGCAAAAATTTTATAAACATTTTTAGCTTTAGAAAATTACAATTCCTACACAAATATGATTCTAAAGATTGATTTATTTTAATCCTACACTGAGAAAAATGCATTACAAATCCTAAAACTCATTTTCCTAAAAAATGCCATCTCAGAGTTTGATGAAACTTTTCTCCAAGCCGGGTAATAACAAGGCCTACAAGTCATCAATACATTTCAACTTATACATATTGAAGGAAAAAAGTTTTTTCTAAAAAAACATTTTGAAGATTTTTTTTTTAAATCATGAAATTTATTTTTTCAGTGTGGATTTCCAACATTTGATTCAAAAACTGCTTCGTTGAATTGATTTTACTGATTTCGAAGAAATAAGAGCTTCGATTGTGATAATTGATGAAAAAAGTAAATGGAAATCCTAAACTGAAAAAATGCAAACTAGAAAAAAAAAATCATCGAATTCTAAGATGGCCATTTTTTAAAATCGACTTTTAGTTTTAGATGCATTTTTTTCCAGTGTAGTATTTCCACTTACTTTTACCATCAATTATAACAATCGAGCTCTTATTTCTTCGAAATCAGTAGGTACAATCTATTCAACGAAGCAGTTTTTGAATCAAAGGTCGGATATCTACACTGAAAAAATAAACCACACGATTTCCAAAAAAAATTTGTAAGAAAAACTTTTTTTCCTTCAATATGCACAAGTTGCAATGTATGAACATCTTTTAGGCCTTATTATTATCCGGCTTAGAATTTTTTTAATCAAATTCTAAGACGATCTTTTTTGGGAAATTGAGTTTTAGTTTTTAACCCTTCAATGTATAGTGTTGTTTTAAAACAACACCAATCAAAATCCAAATACCTCAGAAACGCATGGATATTTTCGAGTAATGTATTCACAAAAATATTCTATAGAATAAAAGAAATTAGCCTATGGAATTTTAATAACGATATTTTAATGATTGTGTGAGATATCTAAAAAAGTATGCAAAAAAAAAATGCAAAAATCAAATTTATTTAGTTTTTAAAAAAAATTAATGTTTGGAAAATCGCTGTTATTTCTACAGATTTGCAAATTCTAACAAATTTCTTAATCCTAATCAATCACAAACACTTCTTGCACCCAATTCACAAGGTTTGGAAGAAGATTGCAAAATTGTATTGAGATGAATTCAGAATTTCAAAAATTATTTTTCAACTTTGATAGGCCATAACTTTTATAATACTCAAAATAGCGACTTCAAACCTGTTAAGTTGTGTTATTCGAATTAAAATGATATTATTTCACTGAATAAATAACTGCTTTTCTCATCTAAAAAAAAATCATGCATTAAAGGGTTAAAATGCATTTTTATCAGTGTAGGAGTTTAAAATAATTTCTGTCAATATTTTTTTTCTAAAAATTCAATTATTTTTCTAAAACTCTCCCGTACGCCACCCTTGTGAAGGAATTGTTATTTTAGGGCTAAAAATTTTCATAAAAATTGGCCTGAAAAGTTTGGCCCTTTTCAAATGTTAGTCTAGATCTTTTACGGGAAAACTAACTATGCCAAGTGCCTTAACTACATGAGGACGATACACATACAAAGTTTCTTTAAATTCGGAGAGGGTCATGCCAAACACTGTGTCGAGATGGCGCCAAATCCATCAATTGCGTAAATTTTGACTATTTTGACGATATTGATAATTTAGACAATATTGAAAACTTTGAGGATTTTGACTTTTCTGACATGTTTGACGTTTCGTTCAAAGGGCAAACCTGGCAAAACTGACAAAAACGACCAGTAATGAAAAAATTTAAAAAAAATCAAATATGTGTAGAATGACAATAATTAAAAAAAAACACAATATTTCTAGAATAATAAAACCGAAAAACAATCACAAAATTACAAAAATATTAAATAAAAAAAAAATTGAAAAAGTGCAAAAATTTGACCAAAAATGTCCTGTAGAAAAAAACCTGTTTAGCTCGATTGTATCGTCGAAATTGCCCTTTTTTCCCATAAAGTTGGGTGTCACTTTCCAACTGGAATAGCATTCCATCAAAAGCTACCGGTGCGCACTCTGAAATCGATATTTCGCACCGCTGGAAAATAATCCAAAAAATCGAAATTGGGTGTCCTGTCAGTGTAGTCAGTGGTTCAACTGTAAATATTCACATTCAACCGATCGAATGCACTTTATTCACCGGTAAAAATGCACACATGGGTGGTGGTACACAAAGATGCAAAAAATATAGATAAACAGGATTGGTTTCTTGCAGTTCAAATCCCCCACTTTGCACCTATGAAAGGTTCGAGTCGGGTGGAGCTACCTATTCGGTCTTTTTTTTTCTTGTCTTTCGATTATTTTTTTCTCTGGCAAAGATGCGTTGGCGAACTGGAGTCGAAAACAACCAAAAGCAGAAAGAAAAACTATCAACAAACTAACAAGACCAGCAAAGTTTTCAGTGGTTTAAGATCTACATTGCTGAACTCTTTGGATGGAACACATCGCTCCATGTGGGATTGTTTATTTAAATTTTTTTTCAACTTCTAAATGTTTGGGTGAGCCGGATTCTGCAAAAATCTTTCAATATTTTAGTGTTTCAGTAGCTCAAAATAATTTAAGCAACTTAAATCTTCATTCGACTCATCTCAGCTTAAAATTCGAAGTATGGAAAATATTGCAAATAAATTCAACCGTAGGAAGTTGAACTATAAATAATATCCAATATGTGTTATCTTACTTGGAAATTGGAAACTGATCATCGATTCATTCAGAGGTTTATTTTTAAGGTGTTGGCCATTAAAGCAGAAAACCACAAAGCAAAAATTATGTCATAATCCGAAATTGATTCCGATGACCGCTCCCCATCGAAAATCGCATTCCAAAATTCATACACCATTATCTAAACAAAGCGCACCAGCTGCGAGTACAGAAATCGAAACGGTGAATTTTGCTTGTTACCATCCATTGAACAGCAGCTATTTACGACAAAAATTCTTCCACCTCCCCAAAGTATTGCAATATTGGTCTGGTCAGCGAATTGGTCCAGATAAACCAGACCAGCCCTATTTTGGTCCGTTGCTAAATCGTCCTATACATACATATGAACATCGACTGGACGCCCACCTTCCGATTGTTTTGATTTCTCGCTGCTGAAGCGGCTTATCTCGAAATTGAGTTTGCTCCAAACAAAGTGAGGCTTTAACTGGAAAGATGATGAAGCCAGTTGTAATTTTGCATTTAAATTTTTAACTTTATAGACCCGGTGCTAATAAAAAGTCCAATAGTCACTTAGCACTAAAAGCTCTTTATTGGTCTTTTAGAAAGAAAGAAAAAAAAACCTGTCTTCCGCGCGAAGATCGCTTGTAAAAAGGTACACGAGCGAATGCAAGCCCAAGAAATCGATCGATCGATCGTTGACGATCGATGACGCAAGCTAGCACTTTTGATCAGATTCCCTGGAAAAGGTGTGCGAATGCGTTTGCTTTCCAATAATGGTTTGGTGTTAAATTATCACATAAAATTAAATTGAACTGAAGTTGTATTTTTACACAACTGTCTTTTGGCATCCGATGGTGTCAGAAATAGTTTGGTTCGAATTCTGTCAGATTTTCTGGGCTGGGCTAAAAAATGTAGCTCGAAAGCAAAACGGTTAATTTTGGTTTTCAATCGCAGCAATCTGGATTTTTTCTGTCATCTGAAAACAAAAACAATGATGCAGCGAAGAGGACAAAAGTACCTACGGCCTTCACTTGGAAACTCTTCCGGTAAGTTTGTAGATATATTTTAGATTCAAAGTTACTAATAATAATAAATTTTTATTTACATTCTAGAGAGTGCAAGAATCGCATAACCAATTTCCACAACACCACCTCCCAACATCCGGAACATGGGTGGTTCTACCCAAGAGAAATATCGAGTGAAGAGTGCATTCGAAAAAAGGCAATGCTTTGTTTTGTAAATAACTTTTGAATGCATGGATGGAAATTGATGAAATTTTAAGGGAAGTTACCTGGTAATGTAATGTTTACATTTGCAAATTTTTGTGATGTTTGTCAAGTTGTTTTTAAGATAACGCCCGTTGAAGAAATTTTTCGACTTTAATTTTTGGGCAACACGTGAGCGTTTTTTTGTCAAAAATTTTATAATTCACCGAAGGGGGGGGGGGGGGGGGCACATGAAATTCGGAAAATCGAAGTTTAAATTCAGATGCCAAACGACTTAGAAATGCATGAAACGTCGAGATCTGGTTTCAACTCGTAATAATATTTTTTTATCAAAAATCAAATTTTTGATCATAAATTGAATTTTTGGGACAGCTTTTCTAACTATGTGTTCCTGTGAACAAAATAAGAAAAAAAATCCCACAGAAGTGGCTGCACCATTTTAAACAACCGACAGCAAAAAGAAAAAAATACGCATACTCTGTCGAAATGTGATAAATCTTTCTCTACTCCCCCTCGATTTGAAACTCCGCCATGGAGCAGTAAATAGTGCCGACCTTTCGAAGAAAACGACGACGAGACGAAAGAAAAAAAACCTATGCTAACCTATGTAGTAGCAAACACCAGAAACGGCAGCAGCATAAACATAAACATGCTCAGAGATGCTCGGATTTCAGGTTGAGTTAGGTAGCGCGACATTATGGCCAATGTGCGAATGTGCGGTCGTATCGCTGATATTTTAGTTTTTTGTTTTGTGTTTTAGGTCGGTAACTTGTGGTCCTTTCCTACTTGTGTGATGATGGGTGTGGTAGGAGGATAGAAACGAAACGAAAAAAGACACCTAGGAAACTATTGACCAAGTTTCGGGTGATTTTGCTGAGTGTGTTGTGATTCTAGCTTCTGGCTTGGGAAAACTATTTCTAAACTTTCTGATCATGAGAGATCGTTGCGGTTTGTTATTGGTTTAGGATTAGGTTAGTACAGTTTTGCTTTCAACAATCGGACAACATA
>NC_073691.1:202090919-202115152 GCF_029784155.1 Uranotaenia lowii | reverse complement strand
TATGAGGTGAGTGTGCTTGAGAACATCCATTAGCTCTAATTTATATCAAACAATTATGCCATGGATTGGTTCCTCTTTCAATCGGGGGAGCTCTTTTTCACAATTTTCTGCCGGAGGTCGGTGGAGAAGCTGTTCGGGAGACTAATTGATGACTCCGGCGTCGCAAAAATGCCCCTAGTTGAGTATTGGCTTGAATCTGCTTCACTCTATTTTCGAAGTGATCCAAATTGAGTCACGCAACACGCCGCCATGGGACTGACCTTGCTCAAGATGTCGTGACCTCAGCCAACCATTAGAAAGTTCCCAGTCAGAGACTTTTACGAGCAATTTAAACCATATTCTACTGCAATCGACCGGTGGTTTTGCTAATGGAAATTCTTAAAATAACCCTTCAGTCATAAATATTTCCCTCCCATTTTTATAGCACCCATCTTTGAAGAAACCGTCATCCGACAAGCTAATTTTCGGCTTCTTTTCGATATTATGATACCTGGTCCCCGGTCCCCTTGGCCCCAGAAGTGAAAATAGGTGTCGGTCATTTGGCACCTCAAAGAAGACGAGTTTCCATCAATCAAAAACCCGCGAAATTCAACCGAATCGTACCCGTAGCACATCTCAACGAGAATCGCACAACCAAAAACACAAATGGGTTTGATCCCATGAGCAAATTTGTAGGGATTTCGAGGGGCGTCATCGTTCGTCGATCAGTTGTAAACGATCTGGCCCCGGCACCTTGCTCAGTTAACGGCTGTTAAAAGGTGGTTCGCTTTCGGAACATTTATGATCCAATCATCAGGCAATCATCGAAGGAGCGAGCTATCGGGAAAGGTTCCGTCCACCTGTCCTGGTCACACTAACTGGTGGAACCGGTGGTTTTTTTCAGAATTCTATAGACTTCGAGATGCAGGAATGAAAGTTCTCTAAATCACTTGATAGCATCCGTGGAAGGCTTATCTCTCGACCTAGGTTGAGGTTTGTAAATCTATCAGCCTCACCATAATCCTAAATGGAGACAACAAGACTTTTTATCTTTATCAAGCGTGTTTTTCTAAGCTTAAACCAGTTTAGACATTAGTTTTTATTATTGTAATATATTATATGGAGTGTTCTACGGATAGCTTCCTACCTTAAAGATTTTTTATTGCTGAGTTTATTTGACCTTTCAATGGAATGCTTTTAACATTTTTTACCCTATTGTAAATGGAATAAAATGCAAAACTGAAAAAACAACAATGACATAATTGAAAAAAAAAACAATAGAATAAGACTCAAGATTGACTCAAGACTGACACAAAATTAAAACAAAAAGGGTACACAAACCAAACAAGAAATATATCAAAATTCGTAATCTGTTTAATCATTTATGATGAGTTCATGTTGAAATGAGGTATACAACGCAGGTTTCAGCTATCGTTCATTTTCGTCAGTCTAATCTCTAAACTACAGTCTATAGCATTAGCGATAGCCATTCATTACTCTCTCACATTTCCTATTCAGCAAAGTACTCATTTCTCGATGAGTTAAATAATACTTCTACCCACAATATCTGGGAAAAAAACTGTTGTGTTACCACGAACCTTAAGCGGGCCATAGACAACACAAATGACCTGTACAAATTCGATGATTCCACGACGATTGTTTGATCTATGCTCGCCCACACACTATATACAAACATTTTTCACGCGAACACAAACGATTGCTGGCGAAAACAGCAACAGCAACAAAAAAAAACATCTCCACAACGGTTTGTACAAAATATTTCGATCCCGGCCGATTTTACTCCAACTGTTTGGGCGCTCATTCAAGCAGTGCCATACACTATGCAAATCGTGTTTACAGCGACAAAATTTCATCGAATTTCATCGCTTTTGTACAAGTGATGTGTAGTCTGTGGCCGCCTTTATTTGTGTAGTCTTGCTTAACCGTGTGATGATGTAAACATTCGTATTGTCATCATCATCACCATCCTATTGTTCTCAGCAATCATCAATTGCGAATTGGACATAGCCAGAGGAACCAAAACAAACAATGTTTTGGTTTTGCTCGTGGCAGCAGAAATGTTCTGCTGCTGTTACTGGAGCCGATCGTCTTTCTGCCGGAGGAACCGATAGGAAACGGTAAGTTTCAAAACCCCCCTCAATTCGTAAATTGAGAATGCTGAACTGCTTCGCGTGCCTCGCCTTTGGTAACGCCTTAATGAACCCATAAGCTGGCCGAACCACAATAGAGATGTGTCTCAAAGAAAGCTGACCGGTTCTCACGATATCCCTAATGAATGCATACTTCACTTCCAGATGCTTAATCCGCTGATGGGTCAGCGGCATTCCCAGGTACTGGATGCAAGGGAAGTTGTCCTTCATTAACGTGAAAGAGTGCTAACCACACCCATTCCTATCTCAGCTGACTGACCGTCTACTGACGTTTCGTTGACCACGGAATTAGTTTCCGAAAGATCATGTATGTGTTGCCTGATACAGATCTCCGATCATCGGAATCGTTTGCATAGTCTGCATCTGCATATCCTATAAGCGGAACCGGTTTCGCGTTTCTGCGGAGTACCAACGCCGTATCGATACCTCGAAGGTATCGCAGAATACGCTTCAGACATTGCCAATGCCTATCACGGGGCTGACCTAGTATTTGCTCAGTGCACTAACCGCAGTACAGACGTCTGGTCTCAAATATGTCGCCAGGTATTGTAGATAAACAATCAATTCTTTGAATGGCTGTTCCATGATAACCTCGGTGCGCCAACAGGTTTACAATTGGCCATACCAAATCGCTGCAGAACCTTTTCGACGTATTCTGCTTGCGAAATCTCGATGATACTCCTGGTAAACTCTCGAAAGTCTTGACCTCTAGGAGATCATTCATCTGGAATAGCCTTATAAGCTCGGTCTTGATCCAGATAACATCTGAACATCTTTTCCGGCAATCACTATGTCGTCCACGTATAGGATAAGGGTGAATCCTCACTTGCAGGACCGGTAAACGCAGCAGTCACTCTCCAACGGATAGAAACCAAGCTTTCTTATTTTGTCGTCGAACCTCTGGTTCCAAGCACTACCCGCTTGCTTCAAGTCGCAGAGGCTTTTTCTCCATAGTACGACCTTCGATTTGCCAACGTCATCGTTTGGCAACTCCACGCAGAAAACCTCTTCTAAATTTCCATTTAGCAGTACAGTTTTGACATCCATCTAATGAACGACCATGTGGAATACCTTCGCCATCGCCAGGACGGTCCGAACGCTCTACATCTTGGCGACCGGATCGTATGTTTTCCAGCAGTCCAATCCTGGTCTTTGATAACAGCTTATCGCAACCAATCGAGCCTTGTATCGATCAACGCCCTTCACGGTGAACACCCACTTCGACAAGATGGGCTTCCTATGACCCGGGAGCAAACTAACCGCTTCTCAAATCTTGTTCTCCATCACGGCTGTCATCTCCTCGTCTATGACGATCTTCCTGAATCCCAGTCGTCCCGACACTTCACCTCAGCAATGTTCCAGGGTAGCTCCTCATCACCAACAGCGACTACGTTAGCCACGTAGCGCTGCTTGTGTAGTTCCTCTTGTTCGCTGACTTCGTCAAAGGGCCAGTTCAGGGGTGACAGAATCTTGTTCATCATCGTTATCGTCCGGTAGTTCAGCGCTATTCTCGTAGTCGCTCTTGCCGTGATCGTCATCAACCACACTGTTACTCACAGTTTGTTCGGGATCAGCAGGCACATCGGCTAGCCGCTCAGATGTATTTTCAGTTATTGGTACATCAGCTGACGACTCAGGTGTGCTCTCGAATGCATTCACATCGGCTATCCGCTCGAATGTGAGTTCAAGCTCAGGTGGGCTATCAACAAGTTTCTGGATAGATGATGGTGATGAATCAACCCGCTCCATCATGCTAACTTCAGCAAAGACCACGTTACGGTGAACCTAGATCATTCCAAAGTATGTACCCGTTCACGAAAAAGAGTCGCTTAAACTTGGTATCGAGCTTCTGCTGCTTTTTTTTAGGGATCTGCGCGTAGGCTGGGCACCCGAAAATAAGAAGTTTGCTTAGTCTCGGCCTCCGACAGAATCACATCTCGAAAGGTGTCTTGTAGTCCACAAGACCTCTTGTTGGTGATCGATTTGTGAGATACGCAACACACAAGACAGCTTCGCCTCACATCGTCTTTGACAATCCGTTACCACAGATCATCGCCCTGTCCTTCTCCATCAAAGTTCGGTTGGCTAGAAAACGGTACAAAGGGACCAAAGTTATTGATGGAAATCTGGTTTTGCATATTTCTTTCAAACAAATGTCTCAAAATCCCATACAAACCTCGGGCTCGTTGACCGACCCCTTCCAGTGGTCGAATCTGGCCCAAATTTCGCATAAGATCTTGCACTTGGCCTGTGATCAATTTTAGCCTGCAGCGCAAAACGTTTTTTAAATGTCAGGTCATATGGGGCACTCAAGTGGCCATCCGCCAGCCAGGTCGGCGAAATCGGAACAATCCAGTCTACAAGCGATTCCCTAATAGCCGGGGCAATTGGGCACCAGGTCAACCAATGACGGCGAGGCTTCCTCAGTGCCAACACCGCAAAGAGGTCAATATCGGGCACGGCATGAACGAGCACGCCAGTTTCAAGTCCTCGCGTCCAAGGAGGCCCAGAATGTGATGAAGTCACCGTATCATATTGTGAAAAGTCCGGCGAGGCAATGAAATGTAAGTAACACGCCTATAAATCGTAAATGTATTAAAATGTTGCCAATGTAATGTAAAAATTGAACAAATTAACACCTCAGAATATGATTTTTCATTTGAGGTGTTCCTTAAGACGGCATTAAGTGTTTGTTTTGTTCGTATTTGACTGGTTTCAATCAAGGGAAAATTTTCATCGGCATGTATTTTGGACAAGTAATTCTTAAATTGTTAAAACTAGGTAGGGCTTATTTATTTACATCCAGAGAATGATTGAATTGTTTTATTGTTTGAGGAATATTTAGAAGAATTATTAATAAATTGTGTCCACTTGTCCACAATGACAAAATTTACACAAAAACGATACAAAAACTAGCACAAAAATGGCGCAGAAATGGCACAAAAATGACAAGAAAATAGCACAAAAAAGACACAAAAATTACATATGGCAAAAATGACAAAAATGAAAAAAGACGAGACCGACAAAAATGACAAAAATAAAATAAAAAATGCCAAAATAAACCCAAAAAAAAATTGTCAAAATTGTTTAAATTGTCAAAATTGTCAAAATTGTCAAAATTGTCAAAATTGTTAAAATTGTCATAATTTTCAAAAATGACAAAATTGTCAAAATTGACAAAACTGACAAATTGACAAAATTGACAAAATTGATAAAAATAACAAAATTGACAAAATTGACAAAATTGACATAATTGACAAAATTGACAAAATTGACAAAATTGACAAAATAAACAAAATTGACAAAATTGACAAATTGACAAAATTGACAAAATTGATAAAAATAACAAAATTGACAAAATTGACAAAATTGACATAATTGACAAAATTAACAAAATTGACAAAATTGACAAAATTGACAAAATGACAAAATGACAAAATGACAAAATTGACAAAATTGACAAAATTGACAAAATTGACAAAATTGACAAAATTGACAAAATTGGCAAAATTGACAAAATTTACAAAATTGACAAAATTTACAAAATTGACAAAATTGACAAAATGGTCAAAATTGTCAAAATTGTCAAGATTGTCAAAATTGTCAAAATGGTCAAAATTGTCAAAATTGTTAAAGTTGTCAAAATTGTAAAAATTGTAAAAATTGTAAAATTGTAAAAATTGTCAAAATTGTCAAAATTGTCAAAATTGTCAAAATTGTCAAAATTGTCAAAATTGTCAAAATTGTCAAAATTGTCAAAATTGTCAAAATTGTCAAAATTGTCAAAATTGTCAAAATTGTCAAAATTGTCAAAATTGTCAAAATTGACAAAATTGACAAAATCGTCAAAATTGTCAAAATTGTCAAAATTGTCAAAATTGTCAAAATTGTCAAAATTGTCAAAATTATCAAAATTGTCAAAATTGTCAAAATTGTCAAAGTTGTCAAAATTGTCAAAATTGTCAAAATTGTCAAAATTGTCAAAATTGTCAAAATTGTCAAAATTGTCAAAATTGTCAAAATTGTCAAAATTGTCAAAATTGTCAAAATTGTCAAAATTGTCAAAATTGTCAAAATTGTCAAAATTGTCAAAATTGTCAAAATTGTCAAATTGTTATATTGTCAAATTGTCAAATTGTCAAAATTGTCATAATTGTCAAAATTGTCAAAATTGTCAAAATTGTCAAAATTGTCAAAATTGTCAAAATTGTCAAAATTGTCAAAATTGTCAAAATTGTCAAAATTGTCAAAATTGTCAAAATTGTCAAAATTGTCAAAATTGTCAAAATTGTCAAAATTGTCAAAATTGTCAAAATTGTCAAAATTGTCAAAATTGTCAAAATTGTCAAAATTGTCAAAATTGTCAAAATTGTCAAAATTGTCAAAATTGTCAAAATTGTCAAAATTGTCAAAATTGTCAAAATTGTCAAAATTGACAAAATTGACAAAATCGTCAAAATTGTCAAAATTGTCAAAATTGTCAAAATTGTCAAAATTGTCAAAATTGTCAAAATTGTCAAAATTGTCAAAATTGTCAAAATGGTCAAAATTGTCAAAGTTGTCAAAATTGTCAAAATTGTCAAAATTGTCAAAATTGTCAAAATTGTCAAAATTGTCAAAATTGTCAAAATTGACAAAATTGACAAAATCGTCAAAATTGTCAAAATTGTCTAAATTGTCAAAATTGTCAAAATTGTCAAAATTGTCAAAATTATCAAAATTGTCAAAATTGTCAAAATTGTCAAAGTTGTCAAAATTGTCAAAATTGTCAAAATTGTCAAAATTGTCAAAATTGTCAAAATTGTCAAAATTGTCAAAATTGTCAAAATTGTCAAAATTGTCAAAATTGTCAAATTGTTATATTGTCAAATTGTCAAATTGTCAAAATTGTCATAATTGTCAAAATTGTCAAAATTGTCAAAATTGTCAAAATTGTCAAAATTGTCAAAATTGTCAAAATTGTCAAAATTGTCAAAATTGTCAAAATTGTCAAAATTGTCAAAATTGTCAAAATTGTCAAAATTGTCAAAATTGTCAAAATTGTCAAAATTGTCAAAATTGTCAAAATTGTCAAAATTGACAAAATTGACAAAATCGTCAAAATTGTCAAAATTGTCAAAATTGTCAAAATTGTCTAAATTGTCAAAATTGTCAAAATTGTCAAAATTGTCAAAATTGTCAAAATTGTCAAAATTGTCAAAATTGTCAAAATTGTCAAAATTGTCAAAATTGTCAAAATTGTCAAAGTTGTCAAAGTTGTCAAAATTGTCAAAATTGTCAAAATTGTCAAAATTGTCAAAATTGTCAAAATTGTCAAAATTAGCTTAGCTTAGCTTAGCTTGATTAACTACTCACATCCACCTTAAACCGTAAAACCCGAAGTGCATTGTTGTAGAAAATGTATGCATTGCTTGTTCCAAAAACATATTATGATAACAATCACTTCGAGGTCCACGATCGCTGGCGTGGCTCAGTAGAACAAGTTCCACATTGCCAATGGTTGCAACTCCGTTATTGACCGAGGCCATCAATTTTGATCAGAGGTCAAATGAATGGTGCTTGGGATTAGCAGCTCATTCACACTGCACAAAACTGATGCTCTCTCTTTTAACGTCAATAACGGCGCCGGCCACGTCCTAGTAGTCAATAGATAGATTGGAAGAAAGAGAAAAGGATGAAAGATCTATTTTGTGCTTTAGGACCGAGGTTACCTCTGCATCCTAGCAAAACAATTTTGGTTGGGAGAGGGTTTGAAGGAATTGATTGGGAGACACTTTTGACTAGTGTTACGGTGAACCTTAAAAATTATTTTCCTAACTCCTATTAGTTCCTAATGAAAGCTTTCAGTTCATTAAAAGGCTTGAGTATGTTAAGTTTAATGGTGACCAAAATTAATTATGAAGGGACTCTAAAAATTCTTGTTTCTTATTTCGAGTGAAAATTTTAATGCATAGTGCCGCAAAAATATCGAAACGACTTAAAAAAGACTTGAAGTATGGTTGAAAACTCCACAAAGTTTGTTTTCAATTTTTGAAAAAAAAAACTTATCAAAAATGTTAATGCTGCTTTTTATTCCCAAAAGCATGAAAGTTGAAATTAGCAACTGTCGTTTCACGAAGATAATCAAACAAAAACTTTCATAGAAATTGTACACAAACGTCTATCAATTTGGCTATGAATAATAAAACTAATGCACTCTGTTATTATAAAATGCCAAATATTAATCGATTCTCACCGTTAAAAAATGAAACCATTTGTAGAATTCCACTTAAAATCAATACTTGTCCAGAAAGTTTTGAGCAAATGCATTGAATTGCTTGAAATAATTCACCCTGACCCAGAATCTAAACTGACATTTTAAATTATCATACAAAGTTGATCAATAACATAGGAACTACCGATTTTTCACAAAATTCAATCGAAAGAATGGGCTTTATATAGAACTGAACATTGTTGTACACAATTTCATGAGATGAATGTATATCAAGATTTTAAAGACAATGTGAAAACCCATTTTTATATCATTTGTAATTAGAAATTCTTGTCCCATTTCTGTGTGGGTAAAAAAGTTACAGTGGTTGTATATATGAAACGACCGAGAAGTTCACGTAGAATTACTACAGCCTATCCCGAGTCAATGTGTTTTTCGTTTCAAATAAGCATTCTAGAATAAAGTATGTCGAATTTTTTAAAGGAACTTAACTTCGAAAAAAATCATTCTTCCATAAATTGTCGTTTTAATAACTATTAATGGTCTAAATCGACCCATAAAGATAGTATGCAGCTTTTTCAACTGCATAACAAAAGGCGAATTAAATATAAGTATAAGCAGAAACAAGGCCGATGTCGTCGAAATTATGCGCCCGGCAGTTATGCAAATAATGTGATAAACACATGAGCTTTGTATCAAACGCTTGCGAGAAAAGCCTACAATGACTGCTTTGATCTAAACGCTTGACTCAGGGCAAAAGCTCTCAAACTGTTTTTAGTCTCATGCGTCTCGTTGGATTGGAATCAGTATCATGTTTTCATTTCCCTTAAGATCACATAGCAATCACTAGCTTAAACTGTTGCTTAAACACGAGATTCCCGAGGAAGCGTTAGTTTAACCAAATTTTCATATCTACAAATACCAAAAAAAGGCCCTTTTCAGGGCCAAAATCTTAAAGAGAGTTGCGCTTGACTTTTCTTTTACAATAGGTGGATGACGAGTGCGTTGTGTTGGTGGTGCGTGATGGGTGGGTGGTGTGTGATGGGTGGGTGGTGTGTGATGGGTGGGTGGTGTGCGATGGGTGGGTGGTGGTGGTATTTGATGGGCGGGTGGTGTGTTACGTGCGGATGGTGTGCGATGGTGGGTGTTAAGCGAAGGGTGGGGATGGGGAGTGTGGTGGGAGAAGGTGGTAAGGGGGTTGCGGCTATGTGTGTGTGTGTGTGTGTGTGTGTGTGTGTGTGTGTGTGTGTGTGTGTGTGTGTGTGTGTGTGTGTGTGTGTGTGTGTGTGTGTGTGTGTGTGTGTGTGTGTGTGTGTGTGTGTGTGTGTGTGTGTGTGTGTGTGTGTGTGTGTGTGTGTGTGTGTGTGTGTGTGTGTGTGTGTGTGTGTGTGTGTGTGTGTGTGTGTGTGTGTGTGTGTGTGTGTGTGTGTGTGTGTGTGTGTGTGTGTGTGTGTGTGTGTGTGTGTGTGTGTGTGTGTGTGTGTGTGTGTGTGTGTGTGTGTGTGTGTGTGTGTGTGTGTGTGTGTGTGTGTGTGTGTGTGTGTGTGTGTGTGTGTGTGTGTGTGTGTGTGTGTGTGTGTGTGTGTGTGTGTGTGTGTGTGTGTGTGTGTGTGTGTGTGTGTGTGTGTGTGTGTGTGTGTGTGTGTGTGTGTATGTGTATGTGTGTGTGTGTGTGTGTGTGTGTGTGTGTGTGTGTGTGTGTGTGTGTGTGTGTGTGTGTGTGTGTGTGTGTGTGTGTGTGTGTGTGTGTGTGTGTGTGTGTGTGTGTGTGTGTGTGTGTGTGTGTGTGTGTGTGTGTGTGTGTGTGTGTGTGTGTGTGTGTGTGTGTGTGTGTGTGTGTGTGTGTGTGTGTGTGTGTGTGTGTGTGTGTGTGTGTGTGTGTGTGTGTGTGTGTGTGTGTGTGTGTGTGTGTGTGTGTGTGTGTGTGTGTGTGTGTGTGTGTGTGTGTGTGTGTGTGTGTGTGTGTGTGTGTGTGTGTGTGTGTGTGTGTGTGTGTGTGTGTGTGTGTGTGTGTGTGTGTGTGTGTGTGTGTGTGTGTGATGGGTTAGTGAGGTGGGTTTGTGAGGTTCTGAGCTGTCACACACAACTTGCTTCCGCCGCTGTTGGTCAGCTCTGCTACTGCCCGTGTCACTAGTTTCAATTTCTCTGATACAATGAACCAAACCTTGTTTTGTTGTTTTATTTGGGATTTTAAGCCTCTTGGGTTTATTCATCCCAGTTATGAACCAAACCGTCAGTTGACCCCTTGTTTTATACCTTTCGTAGGCTGGAAATAAGAAAACTCATGAAGGGGCGGGGCGTCTAATTTTTTTTCCATTTTCGAATAGCCAATCAACGTTGAGCAGGCTTGGTATGTCTTTTAAGAGAGATGTCTTTGAAAGAGGCGTTTTTCGTGACGCGAGATCGGTTCGCGAATTTCAATTTGCCCCCTATAGTGTTGCCGTAAGACGTAATTCTACGTCAAAAAACAATTTGATTGTATGTAGTCGGTACACCAATGAAAAAATGGAAGTGTTCACTTATCTTTGTTCCGTATTTCGATGTCTTTTCAATCCTGTAAGCCATCATGAGGAAGGACAAGTTTGTAACTTTCCCATTTTCAATTTTTTAAATTAAGAACAATTTCTCAAGCTAAGAAAAAAACACTTCACGAATTTAAATTTTTTACCAAGGAAGTCAATCAAGGTACTCTTAATTCCATCACAGCAAATAGAATTCCAACCAGATTATTTTCTAATCAAAATTTTACAAGCTTGTTAAAACTATGTTAATAAGATAATATTTACTGGCTTGGCCATAGTCCCCCTCTTCTCTCACTAAAAAAAAACAATACTCATCCGTCTTTCTCGATTCCGGATCCCTCGGTTCCATTCTTGATGGTATAGGTTTGTAATGTCCTTGTCACTTGAAGAGTTGCTGCATCTAGTCGTTCTGATCCGGTGGGCATCATTTGAATCCAGGTGCATCAGCTTTTCCAGATGCCCAGATGCTCCTGCTTTCCGCAAAATCCGGGGGACAATCCAAATTAAAATAAACTGATTTTTCTTCAAAATATTGTTTTCATATTTCTATGATTTTTAAGCTGCAAAAAAAACGTGTCCGTCACTCACAAGCACAGCCTATCGAGTCTATCAAAATTGTCAAAATTGTCAAAATTGTCAAAATTGTCAAAATTGTCAAAATTGTCAAAATCGTAATTGTCAAAATTGTCAAAATTGTCAAAATTGTCAAAAGTGTCAAAATTGTCAAAATTGTCAAAATTGTTAAAATTGTCAAAATTGTCAAAATTGTCAAAATTGTCAAAATTGTCAAAATTGTCAAAATTGTCAAAATTGTCAAAATTGTCAAAATTGACAAAATTCTCAAAATTGTCAAAATTGACAAATTTGTCAAATTTGTCAAATTTGTCAAATTTGTCAAATTTGTCAAAATTGTCGAAATTTTCGAAATTGCCCAAATTGACAAAATTGTCAAAATCTTCAGAATTGTCAAAGCTGTCAAAAAAGTTAAAATTGTCAAAATTGTCAAAATTGTCAAAATTGCCCAAATTTACAAAATTGTCAAAATCTTCAGAATTGTCAAAAAAGTTAAAATTGTCAAATTTGTCAAAATTGTCAAAATTGTCAAAATTGTCAAAATTGTCAAAATTGTCAAAATTGTCAAAATTGTCAAAATTGTCAAAATTGTCAAAATTGTCAAAATTGCCAAAATTGTCAAAATTGTCAAAATTGTCAAAATTGTCAAAATTGTCAAAATTGTCAAAATTGTCAAAATTGTCAAAATTGTCAAAATTGTCAAAATTGTCAAAATTGTCAAAATTGTCAAAATTGTCAAAATTGTCAAAATTGTTAAAATTGTTAAAATTGTCAAAATTGTTAAAATTGTCAAAATTGTCAAAATTGTCAAAATTGTCAAAATTGTCAAAATTGTCATAATTATCAAAATTGACAAAATTGTCAAAATTGTCAAAATTGTCAAAATTGTCAAAATTGTCAAAATTGTCAAAATTGTCAAAATTGTCAAAATGGTGTAAATTGACTAAATTGTCTAATTTGTCAAAATTGTCAAAATTGTGAAAATTGTCAAAATTGTCAAAATTGTCAAAGTTGTCAAAATTATCAAAATTGTCTAAATAGTTAAGTTTGTCAAAACAGTCAAATTTGTGTAAATTAACTAAATTGAAGAAAAAACTGTCGAATTTTTGTCAGTTTTCTTTTTTTAAAACCCCATAATCTTGTTTGATCTTTTTTTTTCTGCATACGACGTTTCCACTTCCAAACCCGACTTTTTCAAGGAAAGAGAATTTCTCTTTAAAAAAAAGGAAAAGAAATCATTTAGCTTCATCCAAGCCTGTTAGTCTCGAAAAGTCCTCGGCCCAATTTGTTAGTAGAAAAAATGCAACACGAAGAAACCCCCTCGAAACAACCTGCAAATTGTCTGAAACCGTATCGCGATTGGTGTGATTTTAAGATCCTCAACACCAAGTATCTAACTTTAGAAGGCTAGTGTCCTGGACCTAGTTTTCGAATCTCATTAATGCGAATCGCTCCGGATAGTCTCGATTCGCCCGAAGGTATACATCATTGCTGGCTTGGTTTGTTAAATCTTGAGACGACTCTACGATGCGAAGACAACGACGAAGATGCCTGGCTAGTTGAGTTGGTTAGTGCACTTTCAAAGAAGCGAAATGACCCGATTACCTATCGGCAGTAGTCGACGTGAGATGTTTCGCCAATTAGAGCCTCGGTTCGGTTTTCGGAAGCAGGGGAAGGAATCTGGGCTGGAGATGGCGAAGGAAGCGAGATGGGTTGTTAGCCCATCGGAAAGGTGGCCAATTTAGGGGCGCGGTAATTGATCGGACATGACACCCTCGGGCCATGTGGGTGGTAGTAGCAGGTTTCGGATCTGGGATTGCCTTTCATTGGATTTTTTCTCAGCTCAACAATCAAATTGAAAAACGAAGAACGGTGGAAACCGTTTCAAATTTAAAGCTCCTGACGATTTTTTTTCAATTTGAGCTACGACACGGTTTCAATTCTATAATATAGAAAAAGAACAAGAGAACAACAGAATCAAGGCTAAAAATCTTTATTTTGCTGCGCAACAAAGTCTTACACCATTCCTGCAATATTGTTAAGTGAAACTCCCTCGAAACACAATGAAGGAAGCTAAAATAAACTATTACCTCATCAAGAGTAACTCGAAGAAACCGCACATATGGAACCGATTTGCAACTTAACTGAACCTTCAATTGGCATCACCCTCAACCAGAGAGATCCAGCCTAAAATTTGTGTTTGCACTTAAATAATCCCGCCGGACTAGAAAACAAACCGGTAAAATATTCCACCACAATCCAAGAAGGGGGAGCAATGTTTGCAATTCCATCACACCTCGAGTAGTTAGATTGAGCTCTTTCAAATTGCATTCCTCCCTCGTCTTTTCCAATCCTTCCAGGAGACCAAACCACCGACACATGAATTGAGTTAATCTAAATGCATTTGGCGATAAATTCCTGTCCATAACCTGGCAATTGGGTAGGGAAACGAGACTGGAAATAAGTTACGACGATTATTGGCTCCATTATTTGCTCCGCCAAGGAAAGGGGGCTGAGATTTCGAAATAGTTGCACATACGGTTTGGTTTTGGGTTCGCATGGAAAAGAGCTGCAAGGAATTGTATGCACCACAGACTTCGACGTTCCGGAATGGCCACCGATCGTGTGCTGAGTGGGATGCAAGTTCGCCACGAGAAATTAAAACAGGGCATAATGGCACGGACTCTTGTGGTTCGATGAACAAATATTCTGGTTTTTACTTTAGGATTTGACGAAATCGGTGATGTTTCTAAACTAAAACAAGTGTAAAACACGTTTGAAAATACTATTTTAAACTATAGGAAATTTAAGGTTAACTGCCAATAATAAAAGACACGGTTTCCTTGAAAAAGTTCACCTTAACTCGTCTAAACGTTAAAAAATGAAAAAAAAAATTGTTGAAGACCTTGAAAGACAAACAATAAGATCAATTTTGTTAATTTTGACAATTTTGACAATCTTGACAATTTTGACAATTTTGACAATTTTGACAATTTTGACAATTTTGAGAATTTTGACAATTTTGTCAATTCTGTCAATTTTGTCAATTTTGTCAATTCTGTCAATTTTGTCAATTTTGTCATTTTTGTCAATTTTGTCAATTTTGACAATTTTGACACTTTTGACAATTTTGTCAATTTTGTCAATTTTGTCAATTTTGTCAATTTTGTCAATTTTGTCAATTTTGTCAATTTTGTCAATTTTGTCAATTTTGACAATTTTGTCAATTTTGTCAATTTTGTCAATTTTGTCAATTTTGTCAATTTTGTCAATTTTGTCAATTTTGTCAATTTTGTCAATTTTGTCAATTTTGTCAATTTTGTCAATTTTGACAATTTTGTCAATTTTGTCAATTTTGTCAATTTTGTCAATTTTGTCAATTCTGTCAAATTTGTCAATTTTGTCAATTTTGTCAATTTTGACAATTTTGACAATTTTGACAAACTTGACAATTTTGACATTTTTGACAATTTTGACAATTTTGTCAATTTTGTCAATTCTGTCAATTTTGACAATTTTGACAATTTTGACAATTTTGATAATTTTGACAATCTTGACAATCTTGACAATTTTGACATTTTTGACATTTTTGACAATTTTGTCAATTTTGTCAATTTTGTCAATTTTGTCAATTTTGTCAATTTTGTCAATTTTGTCAATTTTGTCAATTTTGTCAATTTTGTCAATTTTGTCAATTTTGTCAATTTTGTCAATTTTGTCAATTTTGTCAATTTTGTCAATTTTGTCAATTTTGTCAATTTTGTCAATTTTGTCAATTTTGTCAATTTTGTCAATTTTGTCAATTTTGTCAATTTTGTCAATTTTGTCAATTTTGTCAATTTTGTCAATTTTGTCAATTTTGTCAATTTTGTCAATTTTGTCAATTTTGTCAATTTTGTCAATTTTGTCAATTTTGTCAATTTTGTCAATTTTGTCAATTTTGTCAATTTTGTCAATTTTGTCAATTTTGTCAATTTTGTCAATTTTGTCAATTTTGCCAATTTTGACAATTTTGTCAATTTTGTCAATTTTGTCAATTTTGTCGATTTTGTCAATTTTGTCAATTTTGTCAATTTTTACAATTTTTTCAATTTTTATAATTTTAACAATTTTGACAATTTTGTCAATTTTGACAATTTTGTCAATTTTGTCAATTTTGTCAATTTTGTCAATTTTGTCAATTTTGTCAATTTTGTCAATTTTGTCAATTTTTACAATTTTTTCAATTTTGGTAATTTTAACAATTTTGACAATTTTGACAATTTTGTCAATTTTGACAATTTCGACAATTTTGACTTTGACAATTTTGACAATTTGGTCAATTTTGACAATTTTGACAATTTTTACAATTTTGACAATTTTAACAATTTTGACAATTTTGACAATTTTGACAATTTTGACAATTTTGACAATTTTGACAATTTTTTCCACGTCAATTCATTAGCTTTTCATTCGAACCTGTCTGTTTGCTGCCATTTGGTCCATTTTTCTAACAGCTCATCATCTGGGAAGAGGGAGGAATCATCATTTGCAGATCAACTACAGCGTCTAAAAACGATAAAAAATTGAGAGAACGAACGTTACACCCGTTTTCCTGTTCGCCAAAGCTTGTCATGTGTCTGAGAGGGTAGAAATTTGTCTTGTTTCGCCACATTCGGCAAATCGGTGTTTTTGGGGACACATTTTTAGGAAGGACGAATTATTTTAAATAAAAAAAAAATTCGTTCGGGCCTTCTTTAGAATCTAATATGATGAGTCTATGAAAGAAAATATTTGGCAAAGTTCCCGTAAGAAGTTTTCAGCAGACTTCTTTGTCAATATCTGCCTGTTCTGACGGCTTTTTGGTTCAAATGAAGATCAACAACATCGGCAAAAAATCACCGCTTTGTTGTTCGAAAAAAATAAATACTGCACACATGTTTTCCTTTATTTTTGTACATGAAGTGAGGATGCAAAAATCTGTAACCAATTTCCGAGCAAACGAACAACGACGCGAGATTTCTGCGAATCAGAGGAGGGATTGTTGAATGGTTGTTCCCCTTTTTTTTTTCTTTTTCTGTTGCGCCTCAGATGAACGACGATTTATGGGTCTAACGAGCAAAAAATTTACCCACTCTTCTCGATGCTCCGAGATCGTCGTTCGGTAAACCGAAAAAGAATCAACGAATCAAAACAAACAAAATCGAGACAACAACAACGTTTGGGATCACCTCAAACAATGTGTACTTAAAAATCACTTGCAGCTGTTCAATTGAGAATGACAAACGAAAGACAAAGAAATGCCGTTCAGCAATTGATCTTCCGTTGACCTTAATCGTTGAAAGTAGATTTGCAAATATGGCGCTAGGAGATAACGCGTGCGTCATTATCCTTAGGAATTGGGATCAAATCCTCTAACGGGGCGTTGAACTTTTTTTTTCTCTCTGAAGGCCAATTTGCAGCAATAATTCAGCTGCCCTGTATTTCCGATCGGTCACCATTTCTTAAAACCTAACAAATGACCGCACAGCTAGAGTCAACACCCTTCCAAAGTGTTTTTTCTTCTTCCTCAATTTTCTTCGATTCGATCCCAGTCTTTCGGATACGGGTCAATGAAGGTTCGAAAGCCTTTCGCTTGGATTGGAAAAGAAGGAAAAAAAACCTAAAACTACATAAACTCGAACTCGTCGTAACGCTCTCTTCCTTCATGCGTTTGCCCAATACCAGAGTACGTGTGTTCTTCGGGATTTCGTTTTGATCCGGTGTTTCGTGGCGTTGAAATTCAATTACCATAGCCTTAGCCAGCGCATTCGGTCGGCCGGTCGAGTCGAGTCGAGTCGAGTGTTTGGTTCAAATGGATGTTAACGCCATCGCCCTGTTCCGTTGAAGTTTAAAAAAAAAAAACAAACGGAAAAGAAGAAAAACACCCCACCGCGAACGTTAGCAGGGACTATGGATGGAGAGATCAAAAGAGATGAGAGAAAAAGGTCCACTTCGAACGAAGAGAGGGAGAGAGTTAAAGTTTGGTTGGAAGTTTTCGTTCTCACGCTCTTCCGATGATCTTCCGTTTAGGCAAATTTCTGCGTCGAGACGCACGATTTGTTTGACCGAAAACATGCGATCGTGGTCCAGATTTTGTTTCTGTTTTTGCAGCAGCAGCAGCAAAAAAACTGCGTATGTTAGGTTGGTTCCAATAAAAGTTTTTTTTCTTCCATAAAAAAAAGTAGAAAAAAACAAACGCGAAATTAGAAGGTTCCTATGAGAACAATTTTTAAGGATAAACCCATAAATGAGCATAATTAGACCCACTATCTAGGGTGGTGTTTATTTCCTAAACTTACAGCATATAAAAAATTAAAAAGTAGCACCCTTTCAAAATTATAATCCTTTTTTCTTTTTATTTTCAGGTAAGCAACGATCTTTTTCCGGATGATAGTTTAGGTTAGTATTCAAATATTTTATTTCTGAAACCCATTCTGACAATTTTAAAAAAATTCTCAATTTTTTCATTGTTGACAATTTTGACTAATTTGTCAATTTTAACAATTTTGACAGTTTTGACAATTTCGACAATTGCGACAATTTTAACAATTTTGAAAATTTTGACAACTTTGACAATTTTGCCAATTTTGTCAATTTTGTCGACTTTGTCAATTTTGATAATTTTGTCAAGTTTATCGATTTTCTCGATTTTGTCAATTTTGACAATTTTGTCAATTTCGTTAATTTTGAAAATATGAACAAATTTGACAGTTTTGACTATTTTTACAATTTTGACAACTTTTACAATTTTGACAATTTTGACAATTTTGACAATTTTGTCAATTTTGTCAATTTTGTCAATTTTGTCAATTTTGACAATTTTGTCAATTTTGACAATTTTGTCAATTTTGACAATTTTGACAATTTGACAATTTTGAAAATTTTGACAATTTTGACAATTTTGATAATTTTGATAATTTTGACAATTTTAACTATTTTGGAGATTTTGAAAATTTGGACAATTTTGACAATTTTAACAATTTTGACAATTTTAACAATTTCAACAATTTTAACAATTTGAACAATTTTAACAATTTCAACAATTTTGACAATTTTAACAATTTAACAATTTAACAATTTAACAATTTTAACAATTTTAACAAATTTGACAATTTTAACAATTTTAACAGTTTTGACAACTTTGACAATTTTAACAATTTAAACAATTTTGACAATTTTAACAATTTTAACAATTTTAACCATTTAACAATTTTGACTATTTTTACAATTTTGACAATTTTGACAACTTTGACAATTTTGACAATTTTGACAATTTTGACAATTTTGTCAATTTTGTCAATTTTGTCAATTTTGACAATTTTGTCAATTTTGACAATTTTGACAATTTGACAATTTTGAAAATTTTGACAATTTTGACAATTTTGACAATTTTGACAATTTTGACAATTTTGATAATTTTGATAATTTTGACAATTTCAACTATTTTGGAGATTTTGAAAATTTGGACAATTTTGACAATTTTAACAATTTTGACAATTTTAACAATTTCAACAATTTTAACAATTTGAACAATTTTAACAACTTCAACAATTTTGACAATTTTAACAATTTATCAATTTAACAATTTTAACAATTTTAACAATTTTAACAATTTAACAATTTTGACAGTTTTGACTATTTTTACAATTTTGACAATTTTGACAATTTTGACAATTTTGACAATTTTGACAATTTTGTCAATTTTGTCAATTTTGTCAATTTTGATAATTTTGACAATTTGACAATTTTGAAAATTTTGATAATTTTGACAATTTCAACTATTTTGGAGATTTTGAAAATTTGGACAATTTTGACAATTTTAACAATTTTGACAATTTTAACAATTTCAACAATTTTGACAATTTTGACAATTTTAACAACTTCAACAATTTTGACAATTTTAACAATTTATCAATTTAACAATTTTAACAATTTTAACAATTTTAACAATTTAACAATTTTGACAGTTTTGACTATTTTTACAATTTTGACAATTTTGACAATTTTGACAATTTTGACAATTTTGACAATTTTGACAATTTTGACAATTTTGACAATTTTGTCAATTTTGTCAATTTTGTCAATTTTGACAATTTTGACAATTTTGACAATTTGACAATTTTGAAAATTTTGACAATTTTGACAATTTCAACAATTTTGATCATTATTAACATTTGGCAAGTTTCACAATTTTGGCAATTTAAACAATTTTGACAATTTTGACAATTTTGACAATTTTGACAATTTTGACAATTTTGACAATTTTGACAATTTTGACAATTTTGACAATTTTGACAATTTTGACAATTTTGACAATTTTGACAATTTTGACAATTTTGACAATTTTGACAATTTTGACAATTTCGACACTTTGGACATATTTTACAATCTTGATAATTTGCTAAATTTTGACAATTTTGACAATTTTGACAATTTCAACAATTTGGACAATGTTGAAAATTTTGACAATTTTGACAATTTTGACAATTTTGATATTTTTGACAATTTCGAGAATTTTGACAATTTTGACAATATTGACAATTTTGACTTTTTTGACAATTTTGACAATTTTGACAATTTTTACAATTTTGTCAATTTTGTCAATTTTGTTAATTTATTCAATTTTGGCAATTTTGTCAATTTTGTCAATTCTGACAATTTTGTCAATTTTGTCAATTTTGTCAATTCTGTCAATTTTGTTAATTTTGTCAATTTTGTCAATTTTGTCAATTTTGTCAATTTTGTCAATTTTGTCAATTTTGTCAATTTTGTCAATTTTGTCAATTTTGTCAATTTTGTCAATTTTGTCAATTTTGTCAATTTTGTCAATTTTGTCAATTTTGTCAATTTTGTCAATTTTGTCAATTTTGTCATTTGTCAATTTTGTCAATTTTGTCAATTTTGTCAATTTTGTCAATTTTGTCAATTTTGTCAATTTTGTCAATTTTGTCAATTTTGTCAATTTTGTCAATTGTTCGCACAAAATATGAGACACCGTAGTTTCGGGTGTATTCGCGCCACACCAAATTTCCTCGAAACCATATTTCGCGCCGCCTTGGTAGAATACCTAAATGACTTCTGATCAGTTTGTTTGGCTGACCGAACATCCGCACAAAGTGGAGAAGAAAAAACCAACCTATTGGTCAGTAAGAACGATCGCGAACAGTTGACTTTTGTTTCGCACCATTCCCGTCGTCGGTTGCAATAAAACGATCTACCGGTTAAGTTTTTTGTACCTTTTTATTTGATCGGATTAAAACGGAAGTTGATTGAAACCTACAAAGATTTGAATTTACGACTCAAATCCGAAACCCTCGTAAAACGGAGAAACAGTCAATTTTGTCAATTTTGTCAATTTTGTCAATTTTGTCAATTTTGTCAATTTTGTAAATTTTGTCAATTTTGACAATTTTGACAATTTTAACAATTTTAACAATTTTGACAATTTTGACAATTTTGACAATTTCGACAATTTTGACAATTTTGACAATTTTGACAATTTTGACAATTTTGACAATTTTGACAATTTTGACAATTTTGACAATTTTGACAATTTTGACAATTTTGACAATTTTGACAATTTTGACAATTTTGACAATTTTGACAATTTTGACAATTTTGACAATTTTGATAATTTTGACAATTTTGACAATTTTGACAATTTTGACAATTTTGACAATTTTGACAATTTTGACAATTTTGACAATTTTGACAATTTTGACAATTTTGACAATTTTGACAATTTTGACAATTTTGACAATTTTGACAATTTTGACAATTTTGACAATTTTGACAATTTTGACAATTTTGACAATTTTGACAATTTTGACAATTTTGACAATTTTGACAATTTTGACAATTTTGACAATTTTGACAATTTTGACAATTTTGACAATTTTGACAATTTTGACAATTTTGACAATTTTGACAATTTTGACAATTTTGATAATTTTGACAATTTTGACAATTTTGACAATTTTGACAATTTTGACAATTTTGACAATTTTGACAATTTTGACAATTTTGACAATTTTGACAATTTTGACAATTTTCAAAATTTGGACGATTTTTGCAATTTTTACATTTTTTACAATTTTTACATTTTTTACAATTTTGACAATTTTGACAATTTTGACAATTTTGACAATTTTGACAATTTTGACAATTTTGACAATTTTGACAATTTTGACAATTTTGACAATTTTGACAATTTTGTCAATTTTGTCAATTTTGTCAATTTTGTCAATTTTGTCAATTTTGTCAATTTTGACAATTTTGTCAATTTTGACAGTTTTGTCGATTTTGACAATTATGGCAATTTTGTTAATTTTGTCAATTTTGGCAATTTTGGAAATTTTGTCGATTTTGGCCATTTTGTCAATTTTTTCATTTTTTTCAATTATTTTATTTTTTGTCAATTTTGTTAATTTTCACAACTTTGACAATTCTGAAAATTTTGATAATTTTGACAATTTTGTTGATTTTGACAATTTTGACAATTTTGACAATTTTGTCAATTTAATAGCTATGGCAATATAATACATATTTGACGATTTTGACAATGTTTAAAATTTTGAAAATTTTTACAATTTTTATAATTTTGTCAATTTGAAGTTTTGAAAATATTGACAATTTTGGGCAATTGCGACAATTTCGACAATTTGGAATTTTGACAATTTTGTTGATTTTGAAAATTTCAACAATTTTGACAATTTTTTAATTTTGTTTATTCTACAATTTTGTGAATTCCGTTAATTTTGTCAATTTTGTCAATTTTGTCAATTTTGTCAATTTTATCAATTTTGTCAGTTTTGTCAATTTTGTCAATTTTGTCAATTTTGTCAATTTTGTCAATTTTGTCAATTTTGTCAATTTTGTCAATTTTGTCAATTTTGTCAATTTTGTCAATTTTGACAATTTTGTCAATTTTTTTCAATTTTGTCAGTTTTGTTAATTTTGTCAATTTTGTCAATTTTGACAATTTTGACAATTTTGGAAATTTCGACCATTTTGAAAATGTTCACTTTTTTATCAATTTTGTGAACTCGGACCATATTGACAATTTTGACAAATTTGACAATTTTTGACAATTTTTTTAATTTTTGACAGTTAATACAGTTATGGCAATTTCGACAAATTTCATAATTTTGAAAATATTGACAATTTTGACAATTATACTAAATTTGAGAATTATGAAAATTTTGACAATTTTTTCATTTTTTTTAAGGACTAGGACAAGGACTAGGGGAAAGGACTAGGACAAGGACTGTGACAAGAACAAGGACTAAGACAAGGACTAGGACAAGGACTAGGACAAAGACAAGGACTAAGATAAGGACTATGACAAGGACAAAGACTAGGACAAAGACAAGGTCTAGGATAATGCTTTGTTCGCCTCCCTTCTCCCTGGTGGTATACTCTGAGCCACATGATGCGGATCTGATGGGCGCAGACCTCGCTATCCTCCAATTTCTTGTCCATTCCGGACACCCAAATATGAAATCTATTATTAACTAACGACCCTTTTCACGTTATTGTATACGTTTGACAGGTCCTCATTCAACCTTACAAAAGCTTTCAGTAGATTTTGTCATCTTGCTTATAGAGAACTGCCCTGTTTCTGGGTCGAGTATTAAGTATTCATTAGTAAGATCAAATTTCTCCAAGATCCACCTCAGAGTTACGTAGCAGTAGTTACAAAGGAATTCGCCATCTGTGTCCAGGTTTTGGAGCCATCTTCAACCGGGTTGAGATCAGGGTTTGCCAATCTTACTTGGGTCAATTAGAGCTGCCTTCATCTGAACCTCTTTCCTAATTTCGACGAGGTCTTCAATACTAAATCCTTTACAAACTTGTCCTGGGCTACCTTATGAATATTTTGCTGACTCAAGACCAGGTTAGTTTATTTTCACCATGGAGTTCTTCATTGCTTTTGTAACGAGAAGTTCCTTCGTCCCTGGACAAAATTAAAAGCTACCACACGGTCCAAAAATCCATCTGCAACCTTTGACCCATAATCCATAATCGTGATTATACTTTCCGTTGAAAGATGAACTTCTCTCCACGTAACGGCTGCTGTACGAATTTGTTGATTGTTTGTCTTTCCTCAGTGATAGTGAAGTATACTTCTCGGATTACTACCGAGGTTAGAATGGGTTAGAGTTATCGAACCCATACACATGGCTTCCCCCTTAATTTTTGAAATCTAATCGTACCTTACAAAGAAATCGTCAAACTCGCTCTCTTTGTCAGGAACATCATCTTCGATGAGACCTTTGGCAACGACATCGATATCGCCATCGCTGCAACCTTGAGCTTCATGCTCATCCCCCTCTCGCTCGGAAGGGAGTTGCACGACCTACGGCGACTTGGAGCTTTTCTTGCCTTTGGCCGACTTCTGCTCAACGACAACTTCCATCTCGTACAAACCATTTCTCCGCTTTTCTTGAGAACAGCTTGCTTTGCTTCAAAACCTAATATGGATATCAGCACTCGCCAACTTTCTCACAAAAATCAAGATCCCTTAATTCAGAGACAAAAAAAACATCGATGAGTTCCTGTGTTGCTATGGCCACAACTTCTCCCGGCTACCTTGACAACGGTTGTTTTTCAAGGTATTGACCAGGTGTTTACTGGATCTGGAATCCAGCCTGCCTTCCTGCTTCACCGAGCCTCCACAATTTGCCACAAAACTCACCGCCTTCCGCTGATTCGTAGAATTGGTCTCGTTTGATACCTTTTCTCGACCATCCTTCT